>NW_026111872.1:175000-232500 GCF_024679095.1 Eriocheir sinensis | reverse complement strand
AAAGCACCTCGATATTGAGGAGCAGATGAAAGCACCTTGATATTGAGGAGCAGATGAAAGCACCTTGATATTGAGGAGCAGATGAAAGCACCTTGATATTGAGGAGCAGATGAAAGCACCTTGATATTGAGGAGCAGATGAAAGCACCTTGATATTGAGGAGCAGATGAAAGCACCTCGATATTGAGGAGCAGATGAAAGCACCTTGATATTGAGGAGCAGATGAAAGCACCTTGATATTGAGGAGCAGATGAAAGCACCTTGATATTGAGGAGCAGATGAAAGCACCTTGATATTGAGGAGCAGATGAAAGCACCTTGATATTGAGGAGCAGATGAAAGCACCTCGATATTGAGGAGCAGATGAAAGCACCTTGATATTGAAGCAGATGAAAGCACCGATATTGAGGAGCAGATGAAAGCACCTTGATTTTGAGGAGCAGATGACAGCACCTTGATATTGAGGAGCAGATGTAAGATACTTGATATTGAGGAGCAGATGAAAGCACCTCGATATTGAGGAGCAGATGAAAGCACCTTGATATTGAGGAGCAGATGAAAGCACATCGATATTGAGGAGCAGATGAAAGCACCTCGATATTGAGGAGCAGATGAAAGCACCTCGATATTGAGGAGCAGATGAAAGCACCTCGATATTGAGGAGCAGCTGATGAAAGCACCTCGATGATATTGAGGAGCAGATGAAAGCACCTCGATATTGAGGAGCAGATGAAAGCACCTCGATATTGAGGAGCAGATGAAAGCACATCGATATTGAGGAGCAGATGAAAGCACCTCGATATTGAGGAGCAGATGAAAGCACTGATATTGAGGAGCAGATGAAAGCATCGCTAATGACGAGCAGATGAAAGCACCTCGATATTGAGGAGCAGATGAAAGCACCTCGATATTGAGGAGCAGATGAAAGCACCTCGATATTGAAGAGCAGATGAAAGCACCTCGATATTGAGGAGCAGATGAAAGCACCTCGATATTGAGGAGCAGATGAAAGCATTGATATTGAGGAGGAGCAGATGAAAACACCTTGATATTGAGGAGCAGATGAAAGCACCTTGATATTGAGGAGCAGATGAAAGCACCTCGATATTGAGGAGCAGATGAAAGCACCTCGATATTGAGGAGCAGGAAAGCACGATATTGAGGAGCAGATGAAAGCACCTCGATATTGAGGAGCAGATGAAAGCACCTCGATATTGAGGAGCAGATGAAAGCACCTCGATATTGAGGAGCAGATGAAAGCACATCGATATTGAGGAGCAGATGAAAGCACCTCGATATTGAGGAGCAGATGAAAGCACCTTGATATTGAGGAGCAGATGAAAGCACCTCGATATTGAGGAGCATATGAAAGCCACTCGATATTGAGGAGCAGATAATAGCACCTCGTTATTGAGGAGCAGATGAAAGCACATCGATATTGAGGAGCAGATGATAGCAACTCGATATTGAGGAGCAGATGAAAGCACCATGATAATGAGGAGCAAATGAAAGCACATCCATATTAAGGAGCAGATGAAAGCACCTCCATATTAAGGAGCAGATGAAAGCACCTCGATATTGAGGAGCAGATGAAATAACCTTGATATTGAGGAGCAGATGAAAGCACCTCCATATTAAGGAGCAGATGAATGCACCTTGATATTAAGGAGCAGATGAATGCACCTTGATATTGAGGAGCAGATGAAAGCACCTCCATATTAAGGAGCAGATGAATGCACCTTGATATTGAGGAGCAGATGAAAGCACCTCGATATTGAGGAGCAGATGAAAGCACCTCGATATTGAGGAGCAGATGAAAGCACCTCGATATTGAGGAGCAGATGAAAGCACCTCGATATTGAGGAGCAGATGAAAGCACATCGATATTGAGGAGCAGATGAAAGCACCTCGATATTGAGGAGCAGGTGAAAGCATATTGGGGAGCAGGTGAATGCACATTGATATTGAGGAGCAGATGAAAGCACCTTGATATTGAGGAGCAGATGAAAGCACCTCGATATTGAGGAGCAGGTGAAAGCAAATCGATATTGAGGAGCAGATGAAAGCACATCGATATTGAGGAGCAGATGAAAGCACCTAGATATTGAGGAGCAGATGAAAGCACCTCGATATTGAGGAGCAGGTGAAAGCAAATCGATATTGAGGAGCAGATGAAAGCACCTCGATATTGAGGAGCAGATGAAAGCACCTCGATATTGAGGAGCAGATGAAAGCACCTCGATATTGAGGAGCAGGTGAAAGCACCTCGATATTGAGGAGCAGATGAAAGCAAATCGATATTGAGGAGCAGATGAAAGCAAATCGATATTGAGGAGCAGGTGAAAGCACCTTGATATTGAGGAGCAGGTGAAAGCAAATCGATATTGAGGAGCAGGTGAAAGCACCTCGATATTGAGGAGCAGGTGAAAGCACATCGATATTGAGGAGCAGGTGAAAGCAAATCGATATTGAGGAGCAGATGAAAGCAAATCGATATTGAGGAGCAGGTGAAAGCACCTTGATATTGAGGAGCAGATGAAAGCACATCGATATTGAGGAGCAGATGAAAGCACCTAGATATTGAGGAGCAGATGAAAGCACCTTGATATTGAGGAGCAGATGAAAGCAAATTGATATTGAGGAGCAGATGAAAGCAAATCGATATTGAGGAGCAGGTGAAAGCACCTCGATATTGAGGAGCAGATGAAAGCACATTGATATTGAGGAGCATATGAAAGCACCTTGATATTGAGGAGCAGATGAAAGCACCTTGATATTGAGGAGCAGATGAAAGCAAATCGATATTGAGGAGCAGATGAAAGCACCTTGATATTGAGGAGCAGATGAAAGCACCTTGATATTGAGGAGCAGATGAAAGCACCTTGATATTGAGGAGCAGATGAAAGCACCTTGATATTGAGGAGCAGATGAAAGCACCTTGATATTGAGGAGCAGATGAAAGCACCTTGATATTGAGGAGCAGATGAAAGCACATCGATATTGAGGAGCAGATGAAAGCACCTCGATATTGAGGAGCAGATGAAAGCACCTTGATATTGAGGAGCAGATGAAAGCACATTGATATTGAGGAGCAGATGAAAGCACCTCGATATTGAGGAGCAGATGAAAGCACCTTGATATTGAGGAGCAGATGAAAGCACCTTGATATTGAGGAGCAGATGAAAGCACCTCGATATTGAGGAGCAGATGAAAGCACCTCGATATTGAGGAGCAGATGAAAGCACCTTGATATTGAGGAGCAGATGAAAGCACCTCGATATTGAGGAGCAGATGAAAGCACTTCGATATTGAGGAGCAGATGAAAGCACCTCGATATTGAGGAGCAGATGAAAGCACCTTGATATTGAGGAGCAGATGAAAGCACCTTGATATTGAGGAGCAGATGAAAGCACCTCGATATTGAGGAGCAGATGAAAGCACCTGGATATTGAGGAGCAGATGAAAGCACCTCGATATTGAGGAGCAGATGAAAGCACCTTGATATTGAGGAGCAGATGAAAGCACCTCGATATTGAGGAGCAGATGAAAGCACCTCGATATTGAGGAGCAGATGAAAGCACCTCGATATTGAGGAGCAGATGAAAGCACCTTGATATTGAGGAGCAGATGAAAGCACCTTGATATTGAGGAGCAGATGAAAGCACCTCGATATTGAGGAGCAGGTGAAAGCACTCGATATTGAGGAGCAGATGAAAGCACTTGATATTGAGGAGCAGATGAAAGCACCTCGATATTGAGGAGCAGATGAAAGCACCTTGATATTGAGGAGCAGATGAAAGCACCTTGATATTGAGGAGCAGATGAAAGCACCTCGATATTGAGGAGCAGATGAAAGCACCTTGATATTGAGGAGCAGATGAAAGCACCTTGATATTGAGGAGCAGATGAAAGCACCTGGATATTGAGGAGCAGATGAAAGCACCTCGATATTGAGGAGCAGATGAAAGCACCTCGATATTGAGGAGCAGATGAAAGCACCTCGATATTGAGGAGCAGATGAAAGCACCTCGATATTGAGGAGCAGATGAAAGCACCTCGATATTGAGGAGCAGATGAAAGCACCTTGATATTGAGGAGCAGATGAAAGCACCTCGATATTGAGGAGCAGATGAAAGCACCTCGATATTGAGGAGCAGATGAAAGCACCTTGATATTGAGGAGCAGATGAAAGCACCTTGATATTGAGGAGCAGATGTAAGCACCTTGATATTGAGGAGCAGATGTAAGCACCTCGATATTGAGGAGCAGATGAAAGCACCTCGATATTGAGGAGCAGGTGATAGCACCTCGATATTGAGGAGCAGATGAAAGCACCTCGATATTGAGGAGCAGATGAAAGCACCTTGATATTGAGGAGCAGATGAAAGCACCTTGATATTGAGGAGCAGATGAAAGCACCTTGATATTGAGGAGCAGATGAAAGCACCTCGATATTGAGGATCATATGAAAGCACCTCGATATTGAGGAGCAGATGAAAGCACCTCGATATTGAGGAGCAGATGAAAGCACCTCGATATTGAGGAGCAGATGAAAGCACCTCGATATTGAGGAGCAGATGAAAGCACCTTGATATTGAGGAGCAGATGAAAGCACCTCGATATTGAGGAGCAGATGAAAGCACCTCGATATTGAGGAGCAGATGAAAGCACCTCGATATTGAGGAGCAGATGAAAGCACCTTGATATTGAGGAGCAGATGAAAGCACCTCGATATTGAGGAGCAGATGAAAGCACCTCGATATTGAGGAGCAGATGAAAGCACCTCGATATTGAGGAGCAGATGAAAGCACCTCGATATTGAGGAGCAGATGAAAGCACCTCGATATTGAGGAGCAGATGAAAGCACCTCGATATTGAGGAGCAGATGAAAGCACCTCGATATTGAGGAGCAGATGAAAGCACCTTGATATTGAGGAGCAGATGAAAGCAATTCGATATTGAGGAGCAGATGAAAGCACCTCGATATTGAGGAGCAGATGAAAGCACCTCGATATTGAGGAGCAGATGAAAGCACCTTGATATTGAGGAGCAGATGAAAGCACCTCGATATTGAGGAGCAGATGAAAGCACCTTGATATTGAGGAGCAGATGAAAGCACCTCGATATTGAGGAGCAGATGAAAGCACCTCGATATTGAGGAGCAGATGAAAGCACCTTGATATTGAGGAGCAGATGAAAGCACATTGATATTGAGGAGCAGATGAAAGCACCTTGATATTGAGGAGCAGATGAAAGCAAATCGATATTGAGGAGCAGATGAAAGCACCTCGATATTGAGGAGCAGATGAAAGCACCTTGATATTGAGGAGCAGATGAAAGCACCTCGATATTGAGGAGCAGATGAAAGCACCTCGATATTGAGGAGCAGATGAAAGCACCTGGATATTGAGGAGCAGATGAAAGCACCTTGATATTGAGGAGCAGATGAAAGCACCTCGATATTGAGGAGCAGATGAAAGCACCTCGATATTGAGGAGCAGATGAAAGCACCTCGATATTGAGGAGCAGATGAAAGCACCTCGATATTGAGGAGCAGATGAAAGCACCTCGATATTGAGGAGCAGATGAAAGCACCTCGATATTGAGGAGCAGATGAAAGCACATCGATATTGAGGAGCAGATGAAAGCACCTCGATATTGAGGAGCAGATGAAAGCACCTGGATATTGAGGAGCAGATGAAAGCACCTCGATATTGAGGAGCAGATGAAAGCACCTCGATATTGAGGAGCAGATGAAAGCACCTCGATATTGAGGAGCAGATGAAAGCACCTCGATATTGAGGAGCAGATGAAAGCACCTCGATATTGAGGAGCAGATGAAAGCACCTCGATATTGAGGAGCAGATGAAAGCACATTGATATTGAGGAGCAGATGAAAGCATATCGATATTGGGAGCAGATGAAAGCACCTCGATATTGAGGAGCAGAAAGCACCACGATATTGATGAGCACATGAAAGCACATCGGTATTGGGGAGCAGATGAGAGCACCTCGATATTGAGTAGCAGATGAAAGCACGTCGATATTGAGGAGCAGATGAAAGCACATCGGTATTGAGGAGCAGATGAAAGCACCTCGATATTGAGGAGCTGGTGAAAGCACATCGATATTGGGGAGCAGGTGAAGGCACGTCGATATTGAGGAGCAGATGAAAGCACGTCGATATTGAGGAGCAGATGAAAGCACCTTGATATTGAGGAGCAGATGAAAGCACATCGATATTGAGGAGCAGATGAAAGCACCTCGATATTGAGGAGCAGATGAAAGCACCTTGATATTGAGGAGCAGATGAAAGCACCTTGATATTGAGGAGCAGATGAAAGCACCATGATATTGAGGAGCAGATGAAAGCACCTTGATATTGAGGAGCAGATGAAAGCACCTGGATATTGAGGAGCAGATGAAAGCACCTCGATATTGAGGAGCAGGTGAAAGCACCTCGATATTGAGGAGCAGATGAAAGCACCTCGATATTGAGGAGCAGATGAAAGCACTTCGATATTGAGGAGCAGATGAAAGCACCTTGATATTGAGGAGCAGATGAAAGCACCTCGATATTGAGGAGCAGATGAAAGCACATTGATATTGAGGAGCAGATGAAAGCACCTAGATATTGAGGAGCAGATGAAAGCACCTCGATATTGAGGAGCAGATGAAAGCACCTCGATATTGAGGAGCAGATGAAAGCACCTTGATATTGAGGAGCAGATGAAAGCACCTTGATATTGAGGAGCAGATGAAAGCACCTCGATATTGAGGAGCAGATGAAAGCACCTTGATATTGAGGAGCAGGTGAAAGCACATCGATATTGAGGAGCAGATGAAAGCACCTTGATATTGAAGAGCAGATGAAAGCACCTCGATATTGAGGAGCAGATGAAAGCACCTTGATATTGGAACAGATGAAAGCACCTTGATATTGAGGAGCAGATGAAAGCACCTCGATATTGAGGAGCAGATGAAAGCACCTTGATATTGAGGAGCAGATGAAAGCACCTCGATATTGAGGAGCAGATGAAAGCACCTTGATATTGAGGAGCAGATGAAAGCACCTCGATATTGAGGAGCAGATGAAAGCACCTCGATATTGAGGAGCAGATGAAAGCACCTCGATATTGAGGAGCAGATGAAAGCACCTCGATATTGAGGGAGTGATGAAACCACCTCGATATTGAGGAGCAGATGAAAGCACCTCGATATTGAGGAGCAGATGAAAGCACCTCGATATTGAGGAGCAGATGAAAGCACCTTGATATTGAGGAGCAGATGAAAGCACATCGATATTGAGAAGCAGATGAAAGCACCTCGATATTGAGGAGCAGATGAAAGCAAATCGATATTGAGGAGCAGATGAAAGCACCTCGATATTGAGGAGCAGATGAAAGCACCTCGATATTGAGGAGCAGGTGAAAGCACCTCGATATTGAGGAGCAGATGAAAGCACCTCGATATTGAGGAGCAGGTGAAAGCACCTCGATATTGAGGAGCAGATGAAAGCACATCGATATTGAGGAGCAGATGAAAGCACCTCGATATTGAGGAGCAGGTGAAAGCACATCGATATTGAGGAGCAGGTGAAGCACATCGATATTGAGGAGCAGGTGAAGCACATCGATATTGAGGAGCAGGTGAAGCACATCGATATTGAGGAGCAGGTGAAGCACATCGATATTGGGGAGCAGATGAAAGCACCTCGATATTGAGGAGCAGATGAAAGCACCTCGATATTGAGGAGCAGATGAAAGCACCTCGATATTGAGGAGCAGATGAAAGCACCTCGATATTGAGGAGCAGATGAAAGCACCTCGATATTGAGGAGCAGATGAAAGCACCTCGATATTGAGGAGCAGATGAAAGCAAATCGATATTGAGGAGCAGATGAAAGCACCTCGATATTGAGGAGCAGATGAAAGCACCTCGATATTGAGGAGCAGATGAAAGCACCTCGATATTGAGGAGCAGATGAAAGCACCTCGATATTGAGGAGCAGATGAAAGCACCTCGATATTGAGGAGCAGATGAAAGCACCTTGATATTGAGGAGCAGATGAAAGCACCTCGATATTGAGGAGCAGATGAAAGCAAATCGATATTGAGGAGCAGGTGAAAGCACATCGATATTGAGGAGCAGATGAAAGCACCTTGATATTGAGGAGCAGATGAAAGCACCTTGATATTGAGGAGCAGATGAAAGCACCTCGATATTGAGGAGCAGATGAAAGCACCTCGATATTGAGGAGCAGATGAAAGCACATCGATATTGAGGAGCAGATGAAAGCACCTGGATATTGAGTAGCAGAGGAAAGCACCTCGATCTTGAGGAGCAGAAAGCACCTCAATATTGAGGAGAGGTGAAAGCAAATCCTCTTGAAAGAGTTCAAGTCGTAGGCAGGAGGAAATACAGATGAAGGAAGATTGTTCCAGAGTTTACCAGCGTGAGGGATGAAAGAGTGAAGATGCTGGTTAACTCTTCAATAAGGGGTTTGGACAGTATAGGGATGAGCATGAGTAGAAAGATGTGTGCAGCGGGGCCGCAGGAATGGGGGAGGCATGCAGTTAGTAAGTTCAAAAGAGCAGTCAGCGTGGAAATATCGATAGAAGACAGAAAGAGAGGCAACAGCGGATGAAAGCACCTTGATATTGAGAAGCAGATGAAAGCACCTTGATATTGAGGAGCAGGTGAAAGCACATCGATATTGAGGAGCTGGTGAAAGCACCTTGATATTGAGGAGCAGGCGAAAGCACATCGATATTGAGGAGCAGGTGAAAGCACCTCGATATTAGGGAGCGGGTGAAAGCACCTTGATATTGAGGAGCAAATGATACCACCTCGATATTGAGGATCAGATGAAAGCACCTCGATATTAGGTAGCAGATGAAAGCACCCCGATATTGAGCAGCAGGTGAAAGCACATCGATATTGAGGAGCAGATGAAAGCCTCTCGATATTGAAGAGCAGATAATTGCACCTCGATGTTGAGGAGCAGATTAAAGCACCTCGATATTGAGGAACAGATGAAAGCACCTTAATATTGAGGATCAGGTGAAAGCAGCTTGATATTGAGGAGTATATGAAAGAACCTATATATTGAGGAGCAGGTGAAAGCACCTTGATGTTGATTAGCAGATGAAAGCACCTTGATATAGAGGAGCAGATGAAAGCACCTCGATATTGAGGATCAGATGAAAGCACCTTCATATTAAGGAGCAGATAAAAGCACCTCGATATTGAGGAGTAGTTGAAAGCACCTCGATATTGAGGAACAGATGAAAGCATCTCGTTCTCGAGGAACAGATGAAAGCACCTCGATATTGAGGAACAGATGAAAGCACCTCGATATTGAGGAACAGATGAAAGCACCTCGATATTGAGGAGCAGATGAAAGCACCTCGATATTGAGGAGCAGATGAAAGCACCTCGATATTGAGGAGCAGATGAAAGCACCTCGATATTGAGGAGCAGATGAAAGCACCTCGATATTGAGGAGCAGATGAAAGCACCTCGATATTGAGGAGCAGATGAAAGCACCTCGATATTGAGGAGCAGATGAAAGCACCTCGATATTGAGGAGCAGATGAAAGCACCTCGATATTGAGGAGCAGATGAAAGCACCTCGATATTGAGGAGCAGATGAAAGCACCTCGATATTGAGGAGCAGATGAAAGCACTTCGATACTGAGGAGCAGATGAAAGCTCCTCGATATTGAGGAGCAGATGAAAGCAAATCGATATTGAGGAGCAAGTGAAAGCACATCGATATTGGGGAGCAGGTGAAAGCACCTTGATATTGAGGAGCAGGTGAAAGCACCTCGATATTGAGGAGCAGATGAAAGCACTTTAATATTGAGGAGCAGGTGAAATCACATCGATATTGAGGAGCAGGTGAAATCACATCGATATTGAGGAGCAGGTGAAAGCACTTTAATATTGAGGAGCAGGTGAAATCACATCGATATTGAGGAGCAGGTGAAAGCACCTCGATATTGAGTAGCAGATGAAAGCACCTTGATATTGAGGAGCAGATGAAAGCACCTTGATATTAAGGAGCAGATGAAAGCACCTTGATATTGAGGAGCAGATGAAAGCACCTTGATATTGAGGAGCAGATGAAAGCACCTTGATATTGAGGAGCAGATGAAAGCACCTCGATATTGAGGAGCAGATGAAAGCACCTTGATATTGAGGAGCAGATGAAAGGACCTCGATATTGAGGAGCAGATGAAAGCACCTCAATATTGAGGAGCAGATGAAAGCACCTTGATATTGAGGAGCAGATGAAAGCACCTCGATATTGAGCAGCAGATGAAAGCACCTCGATATTGAGGAGCAGATGAAAGTACGTCGATGTTGAGGAGCAGATGAAAGCACCTCGATATTGAGGAGCAGATGAAAGCACTTCGATATTGAGGAGCAGATGAAAGCACCTCGATATTGAGGAACAGATGAAAGCACCTCGATATTGAGCAGCAGATGAAAGCACCTCAATATTGAGGAACAGATGAAAACACCTTGATATTGAGCAGCAGATGAAAGCACCAGGATATTGAGGAGCAGATGAAATTACGTCGATATTGAGTAGCAGATGAAAGCACCTCGATATTGAAGAGCAGAAGAAAGCACCTCGATATTAAGTAGCACATGATAGCACCTCGATATTAAGGAGCAGATAAAAGCACCTCGATATTGAGGAAGAGATGAAAGCACTTTGATATTGAGGAGCACATGATAGCACCTCGATATTGAGGAGAAGATGAAAGCACCTCGATATTGAGGAGCAGATGAAAGCACCTCGATATTGAGGAACAGATGAAAGCACCTCGATATTGAGGAACAGATGAAAGGACCTCGATACTAAGGAGCAGATGAAAGCACCTTGATATTGAGGAGCAGAGGAAAGCACCTCGATATTGAGGAACACATGAAAGCACCTCGATACTGAGGAGCAGATGAAAGCACCTTGATATTGAGGAGCAGATGAAAGCACCTTGATATTGAGGAGCAGATGAAAGCACCTCGATACTGAGGAGGAGATGAAAGCACCTCGATATTGAGGAACAGATGAAAGCACCTCGATATTGAGCAGCAGACGAAAGCACCTCGATATTGAGGAGCAAATAATAGCACCTCGATTTTGAGGAGCAGATGAAAGCACCTCGATATTGAGGAGCAGATGATACCACCTCAATATTGAGGAGCAGATGAAAGCACCTCGATATTGAGTAGCAGATGAAAGCACCTCGATATTGAGGAGCAGATGGTACCACCTCGTTATTGAGGAGCAGATGAAAGCACCTCGATATTGTGGATCAGATGAAAACACCTCGATTTTGAGGAGCAGATGAAAGCACCTCGATAATGAGGAGCAGATGAAAGCACATCCATATTGAGGAGTAGATGAAAGCACCTTGATATTGGGTAGCAGAAGAAAGCACTTTGATATTGAGGAGCAGATGAAAGCACTTTGATATCGAGGAGCAGATGAAAACACCTCGATATTGAAGAGCAGATGAAAGCATATCGATATTGAGGAGCAAATGAAAGCACCTTGATATTAAGGAGCAGAAGAAACCACCTTGATATTGATGAGTAGATGCAAACAGCTCCATATTGGGGAGCAGATGAAAGCACCTCGATATTGAGGAGCAGATGATAGCACCTCGATATTGAGGAGCAGGTGAGTGCACCTTGATATTGTGGACCCGATGTAAACAGCTCCATATAGAGGAGCAGATGAAAGCACCTCGATAATGATGAGCAAATGAAAGCACCTCGATATTGAGAAGATGAAAGCATCTTGGAATTAAAAAGCAGGTGAGAGCACATCGATATTGGGGAGCAGGTGAAAGCACCTCGATATTAAGGAGCAGGTGAAAGCACTTTGATACTGAGGAGCAGTTGAAAGCACCTCGATATTGAATAGCAGATGAAAGCACCTTGATATTGTGGAGCAGGTGAAAGCAAATCGATATTGAGGAGCAGATGAAAGCACCTTGATATTGAGCAGCAGATGAAAGCACCTCGATATTGAGGAGCAGATGAAAGCACCTCGATATTGAGGAGCAGATGAAAGCACCTCGATATTGAGGAACAGATGAAAGCACCTCGATATTGAGGAGTAGTTGAAAGCACCTCAATATTGAGAAGCAGATAATAGGACCTCGATATTGAGGAACAGATGAAAGCACCTCGATATTGAGCAGCAAACGAAAGCACCTCGATATTGAGGAGCAGATAATAGGACCTCGATATTGAGGAGCAGATGAAAGCACCTCGATATTGAGGAGCAGATGAAAGCACCTCGATATTGAGGAGCAGATGAAAGCATCTCGATATTGAGGAGCATATAAAAGCACCTCGATATTGAGGAGCAGATGAAAGCACCTCGATATTGAGGAGCAGATGAAAGCACCTTGATATGGAGGAGCAGATGAAAGCACCTCGATATTGAGGAGCAGATGAAAGCACCTCGATATTGTGGAGCGGATGAAAGCACCTTGATATTGAAGAGCAGGTGAAAGCACATCGATATTGGGGAGCGGGTGAAAGCACCTTGATATTGAGAAGCAGATGATAGCACCTTGATATTGAGGAGCAGGTGAAAGCACCTCGATATTGGGGAGCGGGTGAAAGCACCTTGATATTGAGGAGCAAATGATAGCACCTCGATATTGAGGAGCAGATGAAAGCACCTTTATATTGAGGAGTATATGAAAGAACCTCGATATTGAGGAGCAGATGAAAGCACCTTGATATTGATTAGCAGATGAAAGCACCTTGATATAGAGAAGCAGATGAAAACACCTTGATATTGATGAGCAGATGAAAGCACCTTGATATTGAGGAGCAGTTGAAAGCACATCGGTATTTTTTTTTTTTTTACAACAAAGGAGGCAGCTCAATGGCACACACACACAAAAAAAAATCCGCTAATCGCTGCTCCCATAAAAGAATCAGAAGAGGTGGCCAAAATCAAGGTCAAATTCGGGAGGAGAGGTGTCCTGAAACCCTCCTCTTGAAAGAGTTCAAGTCGTAGGCAGGAGGAAATACAGATGAATGAAGATTGTTCCAGAGTTTACCAGCGTGAGGGATGAAAGAGTGAAGATGCTGGTTAACTCTTCCATAAGGGGTTTGGACAGTATAGAGATGAGCATGAGTAGAAAGATGTGTGCAGCGGGGCCGCAGGAATGGGTGAGGCATGCAGTTAGTAAGTTCAAAAGAGCAGTCAGCGTGGAAATATCGATAGAAGACAGAAAGAGAGGCAACAGCGGATGAAAGCACCTTGATATTGAGAAGCAGATGAAAGCACCTTGATATTGAGGAGCAGGTGAAAGCACATCGATATTGAGGAGCTGGTGAAAGCACCTTGATATTGAGGAGCAGGCGAAAGCACATCGATATTGAGGAGCAGGTGAAAGCACCTCGATATTAGGGAGCGGGTGAAAGCACCTTGATATTGAGGAGCAAATGATACCACCTCGATATTGAGGATCAGATGAAAGCACCTCGATATTAGGTAGCAGATGAAAGCACCCCGATATTGAGCAGCAGGTGAAAGCACATCGATATTGAGGAGCAGATGAAAGCCTCTCGATATTGAAGAGCAGATAATTGCACCTCGATGTTGAGGAGCAGATTAAAGCACCTCGATATTGAGGAACAGATGAAAGCACCTTAATATTGAGGATCAGGTGAAAGCAGCTTGATATTGAGGAGTATATGAAAGAGCCTATATATTGAGGAGCAGGTGAAAGCACCTTGATGTTGATTAGCAGATGAAAGCACCTTGATATAGAGGAGCAGATGAAAGCACCTCGATATTGAGGATCAGATGAAAGCACCTTCATATTAAGGAGCAGATAAAAGCACCTCGATATTGAGGAGTAGTTGAAAGCACCTCGATATTGAGGAACAGATGAAAGCATCTCGTTCTCGAGGAACAGATGAAAGCACCTCGATATTGAGGAACAGATGAAAGCATCTCGTTATCGAGGAACAGATGAAAGCACCTCGATATTGAGGAACAGATGAAAGCACCTCGATATTGAGGAGCAGATGAAAGCATCTCGTTATCGAGGAACGGATGAAAGCACCTCGATATTGAGGAACAGATGAAAGCATCTCGTTATCGAGGAACGGATGAAAGCACCTCGATATTGAGGAACAGATGAATGCACCTCGATATTGAGGAACAGATGAAAGCATCTCGTTATCGAGGAACGGATGAAAGCACCTCGATATTGAGGAACAGATGAATGCACCTCGATATTGAGGAGCAGATGAAAGCACCTCGATATTGAGGAGCAGATGAAAGCACTTCGATACAGAGGAGCAGATGAAAGCTCCTCGATATTGAGGAGCAGATGAAAGCAAATCGATATTGAGGAGCAAGTGAAAGCACATCGATATTGGGGAGCAGGTGAAAGCACCTTGATAATGAGGAGCAGGTGAAAGCACCTCGATATTGAGGAGCAGGTGAAAGCACCTTGATATTGAGGAGCAGGTGAAAGCACATTGATATTGAGGAGCAGATAAAAGCACATCGATATTGAGGAGCAAATGAAATCACATCGATATTGAGAAGCAGGTGAAAGCACTTTAATATTGAGGAGCAGGTGAAATCACATCGATATTGAGGAGCAGGTGAAAGCACCTCGATATTGAGTAGCAGATGAAAGCACCTTGATATTGAGGAGCAGATGAAAGCATCTTGATATTAAGGAGCAGATGAAAGCACCTTGATATTGAGGAGCAGATGAAAGCACCTTGATATTGAGGAGCAGATGAAAGCACCTTGATATTGAGGAGCAGATGAAAGCACCTCGATATTGAGGAGCAGATGAAAGCATCTTGATATTGAGGAGCAGATGAAAGCACCTCGATATTGAGGAGCAGATGAAAGCACCTTGATATTGAGGAGCAGATGAAAGCACCTCGATATTGAGGAGCAGATGAAAGCACCTTGATATTGAGGAGCAGATGAAAGCACCTCGATATTGAGGAGCAGATGAAAGCACCTCAATATTGAGGAACAGATGAAAGCACCTCGATATTGAGGAACAGATGAAAGCACCTCGATATTGAGCAGCAGATGAAAGCACCTCGATATTGAGGAGCAGATGAAAGTACGTCGATGTTGAGGAGCAGATGAAAGCACCTCGATATTGAGGAGCAGATGAAAGCACCTCGATATTGAGGAGCAGATGAAAGCACCTCGATATTGAGGAACAGATGAAAGCACCTCGATATTGAGCAGCAGATGAAAGCACCTCAATATTGAGGAACAGATGAAAACACCTTGATATTGAGCAGCAGATGAAAGCACCAGGATATTGAGGAGCAGATGAAATTACGTCGATATTGAGTAGCAGATGAAAGCACCTCGATATTGAGGAGCAGATGAAAGCACCTCGATATTTAGGAGCAGATGAAAGCACCTCGATATTGAGGAAGAGATGAAAGCACTTTGATATTGAGGAGCACATGATAGCACCTCGATATTGAGGAGCAGATGAAAGCACCTCGATATTGAGGAGCAGATGAAAGCACCTCGATATTGAGGAACAGATGAAAGGACCTCGATACTGAGGAGCAGATGAAAGCACCTTGATATTGAGGAGCAGAGGAAAGCACCTCGATATTGAGGAACAAATGAAAGCACCTCGATACTGAGGAGCAGATGAAAGCACCTTGATATTGAAGAGCAGATGAAAGCACCTTGATATTGAGGAACAGATGAAAGCACCTCGATCCTTAGGAGCAGATGAAAGCACCTTGATATTGAGGAGCAGATGAAAGCACCTCGATATTGAGGAGCAGATGAAAGCACATCGATATTGATGAGCAGATGAAAGCACTTTGATATTGAGGTGCAGATGAAAGCACCTTGATATTGAGAAGCAGATGAAAGCACCTCGATATTGATATTGATATTGATATATTTATTGGCCATTGATATAATATAATATGTTATAAACAGTAAACAGTAATAGTACAGCCCAGGTCCATTAAGCAAGAAGCTTTTGTATGGATCAGTTTTAATGAACAAAGAAAAATATAGAACATGCAAATGTTTTGGCCTAGTTGAAGACAGTATCTATCATGTATAAGACATAAATACTGCACATTTTAGTTTATTGCCTACTCACACAAATACATGTACATGCAGACCCACATGTGTACATACATAATCACATACATACATACATACATACATATACACATACATATACATACATACACACATACATGCAGCCTAGCATACATATACAAATACATACATAAAGAAATACACATATACGTTCATACAAACAATACACATACACACCATATACATACATATGGACATACATACAAACATATATACATACATACATACATACAAATACATACACATATACACATACATATACATATACACACATATGTACACATACACACATTTATACGCATCCATATACATACATATGTACATATATACACACACATACATACACAAATACATACTCACACACATACATATATACACATACATACACACATACATACATATACATTTACATACACACACATATGCATACATAAACACAAATACACATTCACATATACATACATACATACATACATACATACACATATACATATATACACACACATATACATACACACATATAGATTCACATACACACACACACATACATATACATACATACATGTATATATAGTATTGTAAATAATAATAGTAGAAAAAAAAAATAATATTAATAGTAATAATAATATTAACATGTCTGATTATTGTTCATAACTTTGCAATAAAGATGATTTAATTTTGCCTTTAAATTTATTAATAGAAGTGAGTGATTTGATATCCTGTGGGAGGTTGTTCCAGTGTGTGACGCCCCGCACACTCACACTGCGCTGAGCCTGGACAGTGCGACAGTACGGTACTCTTAGGTCATGTGGTCGTCTTGTGTTGATGTTATGAGACAGTGGCTGGAATATGTTGGTGGGATACACATGTAATGCTTTGAAAACAAATAAATAAGTCTGAAGTAATATAAGATCTGGTAATTTGAGAAGCTTGTAGTCACAAAAGAGAGGGTTGGTATGTTCATATTTTGATTTATATGACATTACCCTAATAACTTTTTTCTGTGCAACAAATAGTTGGTCTATAAGTGTTTTGAATGCTCCTCCCCAAACTGCTGAACAATACAATAACACTGGATATACAGTAGAATAATATATTAGTTTTAGGGAATCTTTAGTTACATTATTTCTAATTCTATATATTACACCTGTGACTTGAGATATTCTAATACAAACTTGCTGTAGGTGAGCTTTCCACGTTAGGTTTTCGTCAATTGTTACACCTAGGAATTTTATGTTATTGACTCGACTCAATGATTTATTATTTAATTGTACATCAATAGTGTCTTGAATTGAATGTATGGAACTAGATAGCATATAGAATGTCTTTGAAATATTTAGTGTTAATTTATTAGCGGTAATACAATTTGATACATTTATTAGTTCTTTATTTAGAATTGCTATAATATCTTTAATGTTGTGACCCTGTACATATATTGTGGCATCATCTGCAAACAACAAAAAATTTAATTTAGTACTTGTGTATATTATAACATTGACATATATTAAAAAGAATTGGTCCCAGAATAGACCCTTGTGGAACACCGCACCTGACCGTACTGTAGGAAGAAGATTTGTTATTGTATACTGTAAATTGTGTTCTGGAGGACAAATTGCTTTTTAAAAAAAATTATGAGCTTTTCCACGTATGCCATATATACTTAATTTATGCAGCAAAATGTGATGGGATATGGTATCAAAAGCCTTACTTAGGTCACAAAACACTGTAATTTGATTACTTTTATTATCTAATGTATCATGAATACTTTGGCAAAGTTGGTGAATAGCTAGTTCAGTGGAGTAATTGGATCTAAAGCCATACTGACAGTCGGTTAAAAGTGAAAATTTTGTGTAGTCAATCAATCTAATGGCAATTAATTTTTCAAATATTTTGCTAATGCTTGGAAGGATAGAAACCGGCCTGTAATTATTATAATTAGATTTTTCACCTTTCTTAAATATTGGTATCACTTTTGCTACTTGCAATTGTTTAGGAAAGTAACCCTCTGTAAAACATTTATTTATAATGATCTTTAAAAATGGAGAAATTTCAGTAGTACATTCCTTAAGTACTTTTACACTGATGTCATCAAACTCCGGAGACGTAACTTTTAGATTATTTATAACATCCTTAATTTCTTGCTCTGTTGTGGGTTTAAGAAAGAATGAGAAAGGGACTGGCTCTGGAAGAAAGGACTCAAATGAAACTGAAGGTGGACCGATATCTGAAGCTAATTTGCTACCAATATTCGTGAAGTAGTTATTAAATTCGTCTGCAATATCGCTGTCATTAGATACAGTTTTATCTTGAAAATTCATTGAAGTTGGCAATTTAGATCTATTTATCCCCATTAAATAATGTAAAGTTTCCCATGTTTTTTTAGAGTCACCTGATTGTTCACAAAGTTTTTCTTTAAAGTAATTATCTTTGTCTGTCCTTATTATTGATGTCAACGTATTCCTATATCGTTTAAATATTGTTTCATAGGTTAGTGGCCATTTTGCGTATAACTTTTGTAACTTGTTACGATGTTTTATTGACTTTATTAAACCTGGCGTTATGTATTGCTTGCCAAAATGTTTTTCTTTAACCAAAAGTGATTTTATTGGGAAATTAATGTTATATAATCTCTTGAATGTGTCCATGTAGAAATTAAATATATTTTCAGTTCCTTCATTATTAGCTAGTTCTAAATCCCACCTAATTTTTTTTTATTTCTTCTCTGAAAGTTGCAATTTTATCATTGGTAATAATTCTCTTTGTTACATGCACATATGATATATTGTTAGGGGTAAGTGTAGAAAAAAGACAAAATACCGGCAAGTGGTCACTGATTGATGAATAAAATATACCACTTTTCATATAATTGTGAATGTCATGTGACCATATATGATCAATTAATGTTGCAGAGGTAGAGGTTACTCTGGTTGGCTTTAAAATACTTTGAAAGAATTTGTAGGAATGGAACATATTAATGTATGAAATGGTATTGTTATTGGCATTTAACAGGTTAACATTAAAATCTCCCATCAAATAACATGGTAAACTAAGATTAGATACATAATCTAAAATTTGTTCCATTGATTCAAAAAAATCATTGAGTGATGCATTGGGTGGTCTGTAAAAAACACCTATTATGAAATTTGAAGGCTTGATTATTTTAATACATAGTGATTCAAGGTGTGGTAGTTTTAAACAAGCGTTAGTAATCTTTTCTCCTTGAAACTTGTTATGCAGATAAATAGCTAAGCCTCCCCCTTGTGTTGACTTATTCTGAAAGTATGAAAAGTAGTTACTCTGGTTATATAAGTTACATATGGCATCATTTTGACGTGTTTCACATAACCCGATAGCATCAAACGTGACAGAAGATTGATTTAAACATTCATCAAATAACGAGTCCAGGTGTTGAGGAACACTACTTATATTATACGACAATATTTTTAAACTATTTGGAGGAAAAGTTTCTTGTAAGTCCTCATTACAGAAAACATAATCACATGATGGTTCTGGCAGTATCGGTTCACTTGATCGATCTATAACATGATTGGGTCTTTCTGATTCACTAAAATCATATGTTAATGTATTTAAAATGCTAAGTGGGTAGTAGTGATTGTCCATAATTATCATATTAGTAAATTCTATGTCATTTAAATTATGAAATGGCAGGTATTGGTTTATATTCATTATATAGATGTTGATATTACATTACACTATTTATACTACGAATGACGAGTTATTTTCTCACGGCACCTCGTAGACTTTTCTTCACCGGCTTATTCTGTGTCGAGGCAGCAGGTGTAGTAGCAGGAGTGGAAGGAGACGAGCAGGGGGCCGGACCATCACGAAGAGGCGCGGGCAGGGTGGGGAAGGGACCATTCCCGGCGCCAGCCCATGCCCCCGCCACCTCCACGACGACCCCACCAGCAGCAGCAGGAGCAGCAGCAGGCCCCGGCTCCGCCCGTACCCCGGCGCCAGCCACACCCCGTGGTCCCCGTCGACTGCCGCATCCGATCAACTCCAACGTCGCTGGTCTTGTCTTTGATGATTAACTTGGTGTGACGGAAGAATGCCACTTTCCCTTGTGCTCTTGCCTGTTTTAGTAGAGGCATCTGAGCATTCTTCACGGCTTGTGACGCTGCACAGAGATCATCGTTCACGAATATGTTCGTGCCCCTCAGCTTCTTGGAGTTCCTCATCACAGCTTCTCGATCGCAGTAACGAGAGAATCTTGCTACGATGGGACGAGGCCTGGCGTCGCGGCGCACACCAACACGATGGGCTCGCTCCAACACGAGTCCCGGCAGCTGCATCTTTTCCTCCAGGAGTGACGTCACGGCTCCCATGGCTCAGTGGCTCCACGCTCCTCCATGCCACTGATTCGCACGTCGCTCCTTCTGCTATAATCTTCCTGATAGTTTAAACTCTCTTCAAGTTCTTGAGGAGCAGATGAAAGCACATCGATATTAAGGAGCAGATTTTTTTTTTTTTTTTTTTTTTTTTACAGCAAAGGAGACAGTTCAAGGGCACACAAAAAGCAAACATTAATAAAAAAAAGCCCGCTACTCACTGCTAAAAAGATTCCAAAGAGGTGGCCGAAAGATAGGTCAGTTTCGGGAGGAGAGGTGTCCTGATACCCTCCTCTTGAAAGAGTATAAGTCGTAGGCAGGAGGAAATACAGATGAAGGAAGATTGTTCCTGAGTTTACCAGCGTGAGGGATGAAAGAGTGAAGATGCTGGTTAACTCTTGCATAAGGGGTTTGGACAGTATAGGGATGAGCATGAGTAGAAAGTCGAGTGCAGCGGGGCCGCGGGAGGGGGGGAGGCATGCAGTTAGCAAGTTCAGAAGAGCAGTCAGCGTGGAAATATCGATAGAAGATAGAAAGAGAGGCAACATTGCGGTGGAATTTAAGAGGTAGAAGACTATCAGTATGAGGAGGAGAGCTGATGAGACGAAGAGCCTTAGCCTCCACTCTGTCCAGAAGAGCTGTGTGAGTGGAGCCCCCCCACACATGAGATGCATACTCCATACGAGGGCGGACAAGGCCCCTGTATATGGACAGCAACTGTGCAGGGGAGAAGAACTGGCGGAGACGGTACAGAACGCCCAGCCTCGAGGAAGCTGATTTAGTAAGAGATGAGATATGAAGTTTCCAGTTGAGATTTTGAGTTAAGGATAGACCGAGAATGTTTAGTGTTGAGGAAGGTGATAGCTGGGTGTTGTCAAAGAATAGGGGATAGTTGTTTGGAAGATTGTGTCGAGTGGATAGGTGGAGAAACTGTGTTTTTGAGGCATTGAAGGACACCAGGTTCTTCTTGCCCCAATCGGAAATAATAGTGAGGTCTGAGGCTAAGCGTTCTGCAGTCTCCAGCCTTGAGTCGTTAAGTTCCTGAAGGGTGGGTCTTCTATTAAAAGAAGTTGAATAATGCAGAGTGGAATCATCGGCGTAGGAATGGATAGGACAGTTCGTTTTGGAAAGAAGATCATCAATGAACAACAGAAAAAGAGTGGGAGATAGGACAGAGCCCTGTGGGACACCACTGTTAATAGATTTAGGGGAAGAACAGTGACCGTCTACCACGGCAGAAATAGAACGGTCAGAAAGGAAACTGGAGATAAAGGTACAGAGAGAAGGATAGAAACCGTAGGAGGATAGTTTAGAAAGCAAAGATTTGTGCCAGACCCTATCAAAAGCTTTTGATATGTCCAGCGCAATAGCAAAAGTTTCACCGAAACGGCTAAGAGAGGATGACCAAGAGTCAGTTAAGAAGGCTAGGAGATCACCAGTAGAACGCCCCTTGCGGAACCCATACTGGCGATCAGATAGAAGGTCAGAAGTGGAAAGGTGCTTTTGAATCTTCCGGTTAAGGATTGACTCAAAAGCTTTAAATAGACAAGAAAATAAAGCAATAGGACGGTAGTTTGAGGGATTGGAGCGGTCACCCTTCTTAGGTACAGGCTGTATGAAGGCATACTTCCAGCAAGAAGGAAAGGTAGATGTTGACAGGCAGAGGCGAAAGAGTTTGACCAGGCAGGGTGACAGCACGGAGGCACAGTTTTTAAGGACAATAGGAGGCACTCCATCAGGTCCATAAGCCTTCTGAGGATTGAGGCCAGAGAGGGCATAGAAAACATCATTTTGAAGAATCTTTATAACAGGCATAAAGGAGTCAGAGGGGGGATGAGTAGGAGGAATATGCCCAGAATCGTCCAGAGTGGAGTTTTTAGAAAAAGTTTGAGAGAAGAGTTCAGCCTTAGAGATAGATGAGACGGCAGTGTTGCCGTCAGGACTGAGGAGTGGAGGGAAAGATGAAGAAGTGAAGTTGGAGGAGATGTTTTTGGCTAGATGCCAGAAGTCACGGGAAGAGTTAGAGAAAGCAAGGTTTTGACATTTTCTATTAATGAAAGAATTTTGGTTAGTCGGAGAATAGATTTGGCACGATTTCGGGCAGAAATGTAAAGTTCATAATTAGCATTAGTTTGAAGGCTCTGGTACCTTTTGTGAGCTACCTCTCTATCATTGACAGCACGAGAACAAGCGTGATTAAACCAAGGCTTTTTGCGTGAGGAGTAGAGAAAGAACGAGAATGTATGCCTCCATTCCAGAGACAATCACCTCTGTGATGCGCTGAGCACACACAGAGGGTCTCTATCCTGGAAGCAATAATCATTCCACGGGAAATCGGAAAAGTACATCCTCAGGTCGTCCCACCGAGCTGAAGCAAAATGCCAGAAGCATCGCCTCTTCGGTGGGTCCAGAGAGTGTAAGGAGCGATAGGACAGGATGCAGAAATAAGATTGTGATCGGAGGAGCCCAACGGAGAGAACAGTTTGACAGAATAAGCAGACGGGATTGAGGTAAGGAAGAGGTCTAAAATGTTGGGCCGTGTAGGGTGCTGGACCAACTGCTCTAGGTCGTTGAGGATAGCAAAGTTGTAGGCTTGTTCACCAGGATGGTCAGTGAAAGAGGATGAAAGCCAAAGCTGGTGGTGAACATTGAAATCTCCTAGGATGGAGATTTCAGCGAAGGGAGAGTGGGTCAAAATGTGCTCCACTTTAGAATTCAAATAGTCAAAGAATTTTACATAGTTGGTAGAGTTAGGGGAGAGATAAACAGCACAGATGTATTTAGCAATAGAATGACAGTGAAGTCTTAACCAGATGGTGGAAAATTCAGAAGAGTCAAGGTCGTGGGCACGAGAGCAAGTGATGTCGTTGCGCACGTAGGCGCAACATCCAGCTTTGGATTGAAATTTAAGATAGAGATAGTAGGAGGGAACAGAGTAGAGATTGCTGTCAGTAGCCTCAGAAACCTGTGTTTCGGTAAGGAAGAGAAGGTGAGGTTTAGAGGAGGAGATGATGTTCCACAGAATGAAAATTAGAGCGAAGACCGCGAATGTTGCAGAAATTGAGAAGAAAGAGGTTCGAGGAGTTATCAAGACACCTCTCGGGTCGAAAGATGAAAACACCTTGGTATTGAGGAGCAGAAGAAAGCACCTTGATATTGAAGAGCAGATGTAAACAGATCCATATTGAGGAGCAGATGAAAGCACCTCGATATTGCGAAGCAGATGATAGCACCTCGATATTGAGGATCAGATGAGAGCACCTTGATATTGAGGAGCAGATGAAAGCACATCGATATTGGGGCAGATGATAGCACCTCGATATTGATGAGCAGATGAAAGCACATCGATAATGAGGAGCATATGAAAGCACTACGATATTGAGAAAATGAAAGTACCTCGATATTAAGGAGCAGGTGAAAGCACATCGATATCGGGGAGCAAGTGAAAGCACCTCGATATTGAAGAGCAGGTGAAAGCACCTCGATACAGAGCAGCAGGTGAAAGCACCTCGATATTGAGGAGCAGATGAAAGCACCTTGATATTGAGGAGCAGATGAAAGCACTTAGATATTGAGGAGCAGGTGAAAGAACATCGATATTGAGGAGCAGATGAAATCACCATGATATTGAGGAGCAGATGAAAGCACCTTGATATTGAAGAGCAGATGAAAGCACCTTCATATAGAGGAGCAGATGAAAGCACCTTCATATAGAGGAGCAGATGAAATCACCATGATATTGAGGAGCAGATGAAAGCACCTTGATATTGAGGAGCAGATGAAAGCACCTTGATATAGAGGAGCAGATGAAAGTACCTCGATATTGCGAAACAGATGAATGCACCTCGATATTGAGCAGCAGACTAAAGCACCTCGATATTGAGGAGCAGATGAAACCACCTCGATATTGAGGAGCAGATGAAACCACCTCGATATTGAGGAACAGATGAAAGCACCTCGATATTGAGGAACAGATGAAAGCACCTCGATATTGAGGAGCAGATGAAAGCACCTCGATATTGAGGAGCAGATGAAAGCACCTCGATATTGAGGAGCAGATGAAAGCATCTCGATATTGAGGAGCAGTGAAAGGACCTCGATATTGAGGAGCAGATGAAAGCACCTCGATATTGAGGAGCAGATGAAAGCACCTCGATATTGAGGAGCAGATGAAAGCACCTCGATATTGAGGAACAGATGAAAGCACCTCGATATTGAGGAGCAGATAAAAGGACCTCGATATTGAGGAGCAGATGAAAGCACCTCGATATTGAGGAGCAGATGAAAGCACCTCGATATTGAGGAGCAGATGAAAGCACCTCGATATTGAGGAACAGATGAAAGCACCTCGATATTGAGGAGCAGATGAAAGCACCTCGATATTGAGGAGCAGATGAAAGCACCTCGATATTGAGGAGCAGATGAAAGCACCTCGATATTGAGCAGCAGACGAAAGCGCCTCGATATTGAGGAGCAGATAAAAGGACCTCGATATTGAGGAGCAGATGAAAGCACCTCGATATTGAGGAGCTGATGAAAGCACCTCGATATTGAGGAACAGATGAAAGCACCTCGATATTGAGCAGCAGATGAAAGCACCTTGATATTGAGGAGCAGATGTAAGCACCTTGATATTGAGGAGTAGGTGAAAAGAACTCGACTTTGAGGTGTTATAACTATGCTAGTGAAAGGCTGGACTGCACTAATCTGAAACTGTAGAAAGGTGAAGGGATAGGAGGGTGGCACTCTCTGGCTCAGTGTTAGGTAATCAGAAGGTGTCATGTGCTGCAGAGAGGCTTAGAGGTGTTATAAATATGATAGTTAAGGCTGGACTGCACTAATCTGACCTGTTAGAAGGTGGCACTCTCTGGCTCAGTGCTTGGGAATCAGAAGGTGTCATGTGCTGCAGAGAGGCTTGGAGGTGTTATAACTATGCCAGTGAACGGCTTGACTGCACTAATCTGACCCTGTAGGAGGATGGCACTCTGGCTCGGTGCTAGGAAGAGGCCAGGCAGGGAATGTCCGATCCTCGAGCCTTGGCAGTACATGTATACTCGGATTGTTCCGAAGCGCTGCTCAGTGCTTCGGTGCCGCTGAAGGGTAATGGCTCTACAACACCTCACCCCCCTACCAAAGTTTTATGTTATCCCCCAAATATCCACCACCATCTCCAGTCACCAAAGCTCCCCTTTACTGCCGTCACCATTTACATAGTTGCTTGATATCTGCCAGGCGGCTTCCTTTGTCGTGCCGATCGTCGCCTCGTCTCGGCATAAGTAATTTTTCCCAGGTGTCTGTCCTGTTGACCCTCTGGCCGGCGCGTTTGTCCTGCCCCTTTCGGCGGTTCTGCTGCCGCCTCTCCCGGTTTGGTTGACGCCCTCCCCTCTGTTCCCGGTCATGGTTATCTGGATGGCCTTCTGTCTACTAGTTGGGGATGCTGTATATCCACCGCTGCCCCGCTGCGTGCCTCCGTGTCCCCATCGTCTTCTCGCCGCTCAGCCGTCTCCCCTTGGGCGGCTGGGGTGTCTATGTCCGTGGCCTGCTTGTTACCTCATCTGTTGGTCTTGCCTGCTCACCATCGCGGTCTCTTCGTCGGGCAGAAGTAGGTCTAGTTTTGAGCGTATATTCCTGCATCAGCATTTCCGCCGGTGTTTTCCTGTTGTGCTGTGTGAGTAGAACGATAGTTTAACAGAAATTTAAACAGGCTCTTTTCCCCCGACTTGCAGCCTCCCATCATTGCCTTTATTCCTTCCTTCACAGTGCTCACCGCTCTCTCCGCCAGTCCGTTACTCGCCGGGTGGTATGGCGCCACTCTGATGTGCCGGATTCCATTCTGCTTGACGAAAGATGCCATCTCTTCCGACGTAAACTGCGGGCCATTGCCTGTGCATAGCTGTAGGGGTAGACCAAACCTGCTAAACAGTACACTCAGTTCATGAAGAGTTCAAGCCGTTGTCGTGGATTTCATTGGTACTGCCTCTATCCACTTTGAGTAGCTATCCAGTACTTTGAGAAGCGTTGTTCCCATAATTGGCCCCGCAAAATCTGCATGGAGCCTCTGCCTCGTGTTCTCTCCCATGGGTGGACCGCTGACTGTGGTGGTGCATCCTGGACACGCTCTCGCCAATTCCTCCAGCTCCTTGTCGAGACCCGGCCGCCACACATATCGTCGAGCCAGCTGCTTCATCCTCACGCATCCTGAGTGCTCCACATGCAGTTCCTCTTTCACCTTGTCTTGCAGGGACGCCGGTATCACCACTCTGCCTCCCACATTAAGCAATCCCTCTGTCGAGAGCTCCTCCATCCGAGACTTGTAACTGCTTACCTCTGCTGTTGCCTCCTCCGGCAATCCGCCTGACCTTACTGCCGCCAGCACCTTTCCCAGGACTCTGTCACGCCGCGTTGCCGCTGACACTTCTCTTGCTGTCACAGAAGGCTCCTCGTCCATATATAACACGTTACTTGTCATGGCTTCCCTTTCTATTCTTTCTGTTCCTTTGTCGACAATGCCCGGGAGCGGTAGTCTGGACAAGGTGTCGGCGACCCTCATGTCTGCAGAGGGTCTTACCTCCACATCGTAGCTGTAGGCTGCTAGTTGAAGGGCGTATCGCTGCATCTACGCTGCCCCCAACGGCGGCATCTCTCTGCTGGGGTTCAATATTCTGGAAAGTGCTTTGTTATCACTGACAAGGGTAAACTTCCTCTCATAGCAATACTGATGAAATTTCCTAATACCGTAATAAACTGCCAAAGCTTCCTTTTCTACGATGGGATATTTATGCTCTATTTGTGTCAGTATTCTTGACGCATACGCCTCCGGCCTTTCTATGTCTCCTGGAAAGACTTGCATTAGCGCCGCCCCGACTCCTACTTCGCTCGCGTCTGTTACCAGTTTGACCGGTAGTTGTGGACCGTATATCACTAATAGTGGGTTGCTGGCCACCGTCTGTTTTACCCTTGCCATCGCCTCTTCACATTCCTTGGTCCATCGCCACTTAACTCCCTTCTTGAGTAGCTCATACAATGGCGACAACGTAGTGGCGAGGTGTGGCAACAGCCGGGACTAGTACCTACCGCTCCCAATACGCTCCGGAGTGTCGGTACAGCACTCGGGTTCGGCATCCTCCTTATTGCTTCGGTCTTCTCTGGTATGGGTTTCAGCTCCGTGCACCTCCTGCAAATTGAATTCACACTTTGACCTTTTGAGCCTAATCTCATTTTCAGTCTCCCAGCACTTTGTCCAAAGTTTCAATAAGGTCTTCTGTGTTCGTGCCCATCACCAGCAAGTCGTCTAAGTATGCCACACAGGAGGGGATTCCTTCTAATATTCTGTCCATCGCCGCCTGGAAAATGTCCCCACAGAAAGCTAAACCAAAGGGCAATCTCTTCATCCTCAACAATCCTCTATGCGTAGCTACAGTTGTTAGGTCTTTTGATTCCTCACTTAACTCCATCTGTAGATAAGCATCTCTCAAATCTAGCTTTGCAAACCTCTTCCCTTTTATCCTTGTAAACAACTCTTCCGGGGAGGGTAAGGGGTGCTTAACTATATCCAACTGGGGATTTACCGTCACTCTGTAGTCAGCCGCCAGCCTTACTTTGCCATCTGCTTTGGGCACTACCACCAACGGTGTCGCCTAGCCACTGCTGTTGTCAGTCTCCACAGGCTCGGCAACACCTTCCTTAATCCACCTCTCCAGCTCCTGGTCCACGAGTGGGTAAAGGGCGTGTGGCCTGGTCGCGCTTTCTTCCGCACCGGTCGTGCTCTTTCCTTGAGACACAGGTGTGCTTTGATCGGCATGTGCCCCAAAAGGCTGTGAAAAGACCTCACTGTGCTTGTGTAGGATTGTGGTAAGTTTATCCCCATTCTTCTCCGCAACTCAAAGTTTGCCTACCATCTTCCAGTCCAGCTGAATCCCAGTAGCCAGTCACGACCCAGGAGCGAGGGCCCTGTTCCTTTCACTACCTTTAACGGCAGAGTTTCTATTTGATTTTTAAACTTGACCTCCAGCATGGCTACTCCTCGTACCTGAAGTGCCTCACCTGTGTATGTGACTAACCGCCTGTTGGAGGCTTCAAGTCTTGGTTTGCTGCGTAGCCTGTTCCACTCCTCCTCGCTGATGACCGTGCTGCTCGCTCCCGTGTCCACCTCCGTGCGTATCTCTGTGCCCTGCACGCTCACGTCTACAGTCAGTGGTGGGGTTTTCCGGGTTCTCCGCTGTTGTCCAGGCAGCTGTAAAATACCAAACACCTCCACCCTCTCTTCCTCATCACTAATCTCTTGCTCCTCATCATCCACGCTATTTACTCTGCCCCGCCGTCGACACATTACATTCGCCTGGTGTGGCCTTTACGACTGCACCTGAGACATTCCTTATCCTTAAATGGGCACTCCGTTGCCTTGTGGTAACTACTGCCACACCGATTACAAGTTACACTACTACGTGCCCCCTCACGAGGCAAGTACTTGTTTTGCAACCTGGCCTTGTCCCACCTGTTCGTTGGTGCTTTCTGGTCCCCGGGCTTCGTTCGCGGCGCCTCCACTCTGTTCACCTGGGCTTCTTTGTGCTCCCCTCCCAGTACCTTCGCCTCCGTGGTTGCTGCCTCCATCGATAATGCCAGTTTGCACGCTTTGTCCCAAGTTAAGTCATCGCCCTCTCGTAACAGCCTCCGCCGGATCCGTTCGCTCGACACTCCACCGACGAATTTTCTCGAAGCTGCTCTGTTAAGTTTGCCCCAAAGCTGCAGTTGGAAGCTTTCCTCCTCAGTTCTGCCACGTAACTGCTGATTGTCAGGGTTTCCCTTTGATTTTCAGAGTTGAATTTGAACCTTTCCACCACCACTGAAACTTTGGGCGCATAGTGCTGAGTAGCGAGACGAATCAATTCCTTCAGTGTCCTCTCAGAGGGTTTCCAGGGCACTGGTTCTTCAGTAATTGATACACCGTCGGCCGCAGACAGTCAGGAACAACGCCGTTTCCGATTCTCCTCAGTGATATTACTGACCTCCAGGAACTGTTCGAACCTTTCTGTATAGGCCTCGAAATCTTCTCCCTCTGAGTACTGCTCCACCGCTCCAATTATTGCTGCCATTCTCGTCCACGGGGTTTCACTTGACTCCTTCAGAATCCCATCCTCGTCGCCACGTGTTGAGGAGTGAATGACACACAGAGCCAGAGGAAAAGAACCATGCAGCATGGAAAACTGCGCCAAATTTATGTAGGAAAGAGGAAAAAACTACCATTCTGCTACCACTATGGCGATAAACGGACAAGGACACCAGTATTCGAAAAGAAACTTAACGTTATTACGGCAATGAGTAATATCTTAGTTGCTGGTTGGATTCAAAACACTTGTCTAAATCTGATGGCAGAGGGCCGTAACTGTTGTACTATCAACGACATCACAAGTGAGAGTTCAAACATTAACAACTCGATTGAAGAAGAAGTGTTTTTTAGCTTCGTGCGACGAGAATCTTTTACCACTTATCTTCAAATTGTGATTTCTTCTTGTTCTATTTGATCGATCAATTGTAAGTAATCTTCCGCATTAATATCCACTGAATCCTTGAACATTTTAAGCACTTCTTAGATCATATCGCATTCTTCGTTTTGATGAAGCTGAATAAATTTACTTCTTTAGAAAGCCTTTTGTTCATATGTGAATTTATCATCCCTGGAATGTCTTTGTTGCTCTTCGTTTGGACCCATTTCCAACACTACTATGTCTTTTCTGCTGTAGCAGGGAGACAAAACTGTACACAGTACTCTAGACAGGTCGAACCAACAGTGCTCTAATTAATAATACTTTTTCAATTTATTATTAAAGACTCGTCCAAGTAAAATAACCAATTTGTTTGCAGTTTTAACTACCTCTGAACAATACTGACCGGGCTTTAAATCGCTGCTTGATATGATTCCAAGATCACTTTTTCTTTACTTACTGCAGAAAGTTGTTGGCCATTCGTACGTACCGAACGCGATTGTTATTTTTTTCCGATGTGCAACACTTTACATTTCTCAACGTTAAATTTCATTTGCCATTGATTGGCCCAACGTGCAGAATCGTCTATATCTGATTGTAAAGCTTCTTCGTCGATATTTCAGTTGCTACTAGCAATTTTTATTGTCATCAGCCAAATTTTACGATGCTTTGCAAGTGAGCCGTCATCATCGATATCATTAACATAAATTAAAGAAGAGCATGGTGGGTCTGATGGTCGGCCCCAGCCCGTTATGGCGCAGGCAAGTGCTTATAGTGGTGGCGCCATCTTGCATTGGCTCATGCTGCCCCCCGGAGCTCATCTTTGATCCTAGAATCTAAGTCCGGGTTGATAGGTGGTCTTTTGGACAGCATGTGGGTAGTTTTAAGCCACTCGGCGGCGGCTGAAAAATCAACAGCTTGGTGGCACCGGGCCGAGGATTGAACCTCCATCCTCCTGAACACGGAGCCGTTACTCTGACGACTCTCAGCCACCGCCTCCCGCGCTGATATCCCGTACTGATGATCAAGAGGAGGAGGAGGGAGGAGGAGCGTGAGATTAGAGTCAAGGGAGACTGAGAGAGAAAAGGAGGAGGGAAGCGAAGGAAGAGGAACGGGTGGAAAGAAGGGAGGAGGAGATGGGAGGAACAAAACGTGGCGAAGAGGGAGGAGGAAATAATGGGCAGAAGAAGAATTGAAACGGGAGGGAGGAGGACGATGAAGAAGATGAAAGTAGAAACAGAAGAGGAAAAACGGGGGAGAAGAACAGAAGAGATAGGAGGAAGAGGAGGAGAGGAAAATAAGCCAGAGACAGAGCTAGAGAGAGACACACAGAGAAAGCTGGACGTCGCAAGACATACAAATCCCTATCACGTCAGTCATCATCATTAAGATCTTTCAACACCTGCCCACTTTCGTGACTCACCAACAGATTCAGGTGTGACGTGACGGGTAGGTGCTTGGACAAGTGAAGGGCCGGCTCACGTTTTTTAATAACCCTAACATCACCTGAAGCTAATGGATACGGATAGGAGGGGAGGGGAGGAGAGAAGGGCGAGGGGGGCGTAAAAAGGTAAAAGGTGTAAGGGTATTAGCTAAGTTAGCGTTAATGAGAGTTGATCTGCAGGTTATTAGTGCAGGTGGAACAGCTGGTGCACCTCTCTTTGATTAATAGTCGAATGTCACCTGGACCAAGTGGGTGCCAATTGTAGGAGGGGGAGAGAAAGGAGGCATGGACGAATATCTGGGTAAAGTGGAAAGAGGAAGGGAGGAGACAGGAAGGTAAAGGAAGAGGGAAGAGAGAGGGAGAAAGGAGATGTGAGAAAAGAAACGCCAAGTAGGAAAAGGATGGGTGAAAGCAATAGAGAGGAAATGAAGGAGACGAGCGGAAGGAATTCGGAGGAGATCAGTGAAGGTTACAGGAACAGGGAGGAATGGAAGGGAAGCGAGGACAGAAAAGAAAGAAAGAAATGGGGAAACAGAAAGGGGCCTTGAGGTATATAGGAAGAGGAGGAAAGATGAAAAAAAGGAGAAGGGAAAAAGGAAGAAGGGTGAGGGAGAGGAAAAGGAGGAGTGAATCAATGTGGAGTGCGCATGATGGGATACAGATGAAAGAAAAGGTTAGAGAGGAAAGGAGTGGGTGGAAAGGTGTAATGGACTAATCAATGGCGGTGTATGCTGCAGGCAGTTTCATTAATGTTCAGTAGAAAACTAAAACATGAAATATAGATCGACATTACCGGATTATTGCACACTGAAGAAATTTAATTGCACTTGAAACACATGAATTGCATTTGCCTGGAAGATGAATTTCTATAAGCAGCAGGGCGTGTCAAAAATGATCATGACTCGAAATTGACTCAAGAATGATACAAATAATGTAAGGTAGACATTTGCAAGGTCTTAATACATACGGAAAACAATATGTGATTGTAAAATGTTAAAAATACCGAAGTAAGTATTAGTAATAAAACAATAGTAATAATATAAACGACACTAATAAATAACAACCGCACAATAATAATAATAATATTAATAATAATAATAATAATAATAATAATAATAATAATAAGAAGAAGAAGAAGAAGAAGAAGAAGAAGAAGTAGAAGAAGAAGAAGAAGAAGACACGTTTGCATAACAGTCGACGAATAGATTAAGCAGATACATAAGTTGTATTTAACTGGAAAAATATCTCTTTTGAATGCCTCCACAAACATTGACGAACACTTGCATAAATAATGCAGACCAGGAGAGATAATAATTACACTGGACACACGCGATATTACGTTTGCATAACAGAGGAAAAAATAGATTAAGCGAAATCAGAAATAAAGTTACTTGGATTTGTACGTAGTTGCGAAATAATATAATTATAGACGAAATAAAGTTACATCATTAATAAAGACGGAAATAAATAGATAACAATTATAACTGCTTTTCTATACACACACGAAACTACACCCCGTTTCCAGAAAAGATGAGTTGATTAAGTTGATGCAGAAATGAGGTTACGTGAAAATATATTCGTATACAAATGAATTATATAAAGTAAACAAACATTTACTAAGTTAATTAAGCGCAAGGGAAAGGATTGTAAATGGTTTTGAACACTAAATTCATGAAACACTAAATTGCATAAGACGACGAAAAAGATGAGGCAATAGATAACTAATTACCTGGAAAATCTACTTTACATACGTAAAACAAAACACACACTAAACATAAGCCAACGAGATCATGATAAATAACCAGCAGGGGATGAAAGTGTCTACAGTCTGCACACACACACACACACACACACACACACACACACAGACACACACACACACACACACACACACACACACACACACACACACACACACACACCATTACGGTGTTTGCACAGAAGGCGAACTTTCAAACATATCACGCAGCGCCAGAATTATATTGCTGGAAAATATACCTCAACGTAAAAAATGCGACTCTAAATACAGATCAACACATGCACATTTACATGCACACGTGGATAAAGTAAATTCAGTAAAGTTTTATATAAGAGGAAGAGATTATTCAGCAGCAGAATTATTAATTGAAAATGTACTCAAAATAGAAAAATAATGATACGCCAACTGTAGATAAAGAAAAGTATAATTCATTCACACACAGATAAATAAATATAAACAATAATAAAGTTTGCATGAAAGGTGACGAGGTGATTAATCAGTATTAGAACTGTTATGACACCTGAAAATGTGGCGAAATTAGTATGCATAGACACTCTAACTATAGATAAACAAAGAAAAAGCACAGCTGACAGGGAGGAAAAGAATGTGATCGGTTGTGGCAAAACACACGCACGTAGTAAAGATTCCATGAAAGATGACGCGTAGATTATGGAGAAGGTAAACTGTGCAATTGGAAAACATCCCTAAAATAAAGACACTTAAAATATTGATCAACAACAACATATTTTATAACTCTAAGGAAAGAAAAAATACGGTTAATATACACATCAGTCTCGCTAGTGTAGAAAAGTGAAGAAGAGATTAAGCATTTGAATTAAAATTTGTCCTTGTCTTAAAAATACTCAAAATATAGATAAGCAGGAATACAAACTATTTTCTGAAGGATAAAAGATTACTATGATTGAACGTTAGCATTACTGATGACGAACAGACTGAGCCATTCACAAACATGTTACTGTACAACACACTGCGTGCGAGGAAGACACAGACAACAATTGTTAAACCCCAGGACAAGAAGACTAATTGGGGTTACTACACACACACACACACACACACACACACACACACACACAAGCACACACACACACACGTAACTCCCACACACACACACATCAGTCAATTTGCATTCAGGTGACGTGAAAAAAAAACAGATAAAAGGCAGAAATTATGTGAACGCGAAAATGAACTTGTGTGTTGAAAGGCTCGCTCGCAGGATCTGACAGCAAGTGAAAAACAATGATAATGTAAATCTGATCAACGCGAGTGTTTTGTGCCTCGAGAGCATTACCGACGCATACTAATCTACGCGTTTTTTTTCTCAACAAAATCATGTTATGCTGCGTAAAGGCGCGTTTTGAAAAGATCGAAAGTGATGAGCTGAACGGAAAAAAATAACATAATGGCTCTTGATCTGAAAGCAATTATTTTTCGTCCACTATTGAACGTATCTGTAGAGGTAAAGGTGCAAAGAAAAAAGAATGAGGAGGAGGAGGTGAAGAGAAAGAAAGCCTCAGGCTCACTGACTGAGTGAGGTCATGTTTTGTTATTTTGTGCCATAAGCTGTCGCCTATTATATGTTTGAAGATGCCTAAACTTAACCTAACAACAAAACAACCATACCATACGTCTTGACTCAGGAAAATGATCTTCTCTTCCTTACTAAACGAGACTTTCTATATAACACAGTGACGGCTTTCTTCGTTATTTTATGCTATAGGTGTCTGGATACCACGTGTTTGAAAGTTCCTTAAATTTAACCTAACCTTTTGGAAATACAGTGTTTGTTGCTTAAAACTTTTTAAGTTTTTAAGTTATATTTACCAAAACTGGTTTGTTTAGTAAGGCAAATACACGTGTGAAAATTTTAAATTCCAATAAACTCCCAAATTTTTCGGCCCTGAAAATTCCTGAAACCTTCCATGGAAAGTTTCTATTTTACCGAAACTTTCCCACCCTTTGCAACCCTACCCACTAGTCTGTTTAAGTGGAAATCCTATACTTTTATTGAATTCTGCGTTTATCCCTTTGTCTATTAAATCCAGGCAGTGGTCAATATCAAATACGTCTTTATATGCGTCACCTCGGGTCCGGGGTGTTTGTGTTGTATCGGTATTTATATGCCAACTCACAAGCACGTTTATCACATTAACTGAAGACAGACAGATAGACACAGACAGACAGTTAAATAGATATACAGTGAAATTGATAGTTAACTGTTCTGGGCGGATAAATGGCAGATGGAGTTCAATGTAAGGAAGTGCAGTATTCTGAGTGTAGGTAGGAACAACCCTCTCACAACTATTGCTAAATGACACTCTCATAAGCAGGTCTGGGTGCGAGAGAGATGTAGGGTCTTAGTGAGCTCTGATCCTCGTCCAAGGGCACAATGCATTCAAGCTAGAAATCGAGCAAATAGGGTACTGGGATTTATTTCAAGGAGCGTAAGCAACAGAAGCGCCGAAGTCTTCCTCATTTAGCATTAGTTAGACCTCATCTTGACCATGCGGTTCAGTTCTGGTCACCTTACTATAGAATGGATATCAAAATGTTAGAATCAGTGCAGAGGAGGATGACTAAGATGATTCAGGGGTTGAGAAACTTGCCATACGAGGAAAGACTCAAACAGTTAAAACTGCATTCTCTAGAAAGGCGAAGGGTGCGTGGAGACATGATCGAGGTTTATAAATGGATGAAGGGCTTTAATAAGGGAGACATTCATAAGGTTTTGTTGGTAAGAGAACCGGGTAGGACACGAAGTAATGGGTTTAAACTGGATAACTTCAGATTCAACAGGGACATAGGCAAAAATTGGTTTACTAACAGGGTTGTGGATGAGTGGAATAGGCTTAGCAGTCATGTGGTGAGTGCCAATACAATTAATTGTCACATTCAAAAATAGATTAGATAAATTCATGGACAGCGATATTAGGTGGAGTTAGATACACGGGAGCTTAGGGTCAAAGGAGCTGCCTTGTATAGCCCTACCGGCCTCTTGTAGACTCCAACGTTCTTATGTTTTTATGTTCTTATAGTATATAGTTGTAATCTTATTTCATTACTTTATTCTTTATACGTCATTCATTTTTTACTCATGCATTTTTTTTTGCATCGCCATTCACATTTGGTTCATTCAGTTATTCGTTCATATATTAATTATTCAGTAATTCGTGTATTCCTGTATTTGTTGCTCTGTTTTAATATTCTGACTTACGACGTAATATATTATTTTTTCCCTTTGCAGGCTTCCGGCGGAGGGGAGGAGGTGATTGCAACAGTGGCAGCCGTGTTTATGTGTGTGGGAGGGAGGAAATAATGAGAGAGAGAGAGAGAGAGAGAGAGAGAGAGAGAGAGAGAGAGAGAGAGAGAGAGAGAGAGAGAGAGAGAGAGAGAGAGAGAGAGAGAGAGAGAGAGAGAGAGAGAGAGAGAGAGAGAGAGAGAGATAGAGAGAGAGAGAGAGAGAGAGAGAGAGAGAGAGAGAGAGAGAGAGAGAGAGAGAGAGAGAGAGAGAGAGAGAGAGAGAGAGAGAGAGAGAGAGAGAGAGAGAGAGAGAGCGTTAATGGATAAGAAAATTTTGAAAACGAGGTAAAATTAAAGAGTGTTTGGACTGGGCGCAGCTGAGAAAAACTCTCACTGCTTAAACTGGAATGCGAGAATCGAATGTTTTTTTTCATTTAATCTTTTTTTTCCACTTTCCGGACTTTTCTTTGTAACATTTTATGGCGTCAACTTTTTTCTCTAATGATTTTGATTTTTTTTTATTAAAGCCCTTTCTTTCAATTGCTTTTTTTTTGGTCCTATTTTCTACGGATTTTATCTTTCAATTCTTTCTTTTATTTTCCTGTTATCTTATTTTTCTTTCATTTTCAATTATTTCACATTTTCTTTTGCTATTTTTTGTTTTGTTTTTTTCATATTGTTTTCCCTACTAACCATTTTTCTTCTCCTGTGTCACCTCCAATTCTTCATGTTACACCCCTTCTTCCTCTTTTACCTCCTCCTCTTCCTCATTCTTCCCCTCCACCATTTCGAAACACAACATCTTAAAAAGGAAAAAGTCATCATCCACATTTTCGGCTCACAATGGGATGCTGACCCTGACTTAATTGTCGGGGTGGGCTGCTGACCCCAGCTTGAATGTTGGGGTGGGATGCTGACCCTGACTTAACTGTCGGGGTGGGATGCTGACCCTGACGTAAATGTCGGGGTGGGATATTGACCATTAAAGGAAGGAAAATGAGTTGTTGTGATGTCGTAGTTTTACTAACAAAAGAATCGACTTTTTGAGAACGAAGAAAGGATAACGAGTTATTGCGACGTGTTTTTATCGACAAAGGAATCGACGTTTGGAAACAAAGAAAGGAAAATATGTTTTTGAGTTAGTTTAGTTTTATCGACAAAGGAATCAATATTTCGGGAACGAAGTAAGGATAACGAGCTATTATGAGATGTTTTTATCGACAAAGGAATCAACATTTTGGAAACAGAGAAAGGATAACGATTTATTATGACATGTTTTATCGACAAAGGAATCAACATTTGGGAAACAAAGAAAATATAACGAGTTATTGTGACGTGTTTTTTTCGACACAGGAATCAACATTTTGGGAGCAAAGAAAATATAATGAGTTATTGTGACGTGTTTTTATCGACACAGGAATCAACATTTTCGGAACGAAGAAAGGATAACGAGTTATTGTGACGTGTTTTTATCGACACAGGAATCAACATTTTGGAAAGAAAGAAAATGGCTTCATAAGACTGATAGAAATAATCAGTGTAAACAAACAAGGAGTAATGCAAAAAAAAATCATTTAAATAAAAAATAAAAATTGATTTGAATAAAAAAAAAAAACTATTTAAATCAAATAAATCGATTTATTTTTCAAAAAAATCATGATTTTTTCCAACCCTGCCTGCGCGGCGTTGAGTTGTGAAAATGTAACTCGTGACCTGTGAAGAGTTTTGTGAGAGATGGAAGTTTGTGATTTTAATGTTGATTTTATTTACTTTTTATATTATGATTTTTAATTCCTATTTATCGCTTCGGCTCCTTACCTCTCTCATATTCATCTCCTCCTTCTTTCTCCTCCTCCTCCACTTCTTTCTTTTCCTCCTCCTCTTCTCCTTTTCCTCCTTCATCCTTATCAAGTTGGTTGCACATTTCCCTCACGTGTGTCTTCCTCCTTCTCCCGCTCCCTTTCCTCCTCCGACCTTTCACTTCCTCTCCCTTCCTCCTCCCTTCCTCTTCCTCTCCCGCCGTACGCAGATGGACTAGCAATATTACTCGCTTCCAGACTTTGTGTTGAAATCTTTTTCGCGGATCTTTCTCTGCACAATGATTCATCGGCCAGCGCAGCCCCCTCTCTCTCTCTCTCTCCCTGCACTATTGTCACCAAAACTATATATACGTTTCTTTTTGTGAGTGTGTGTACCAAACTTTTTTTTACAACAAAGGAGGCAGCTCAAGGGCACAAAAAGAAAACAATAATAAAAAAGACCGCTACTGCTGCTCCTAAAAATAATTAAAAGAGGTGGCCGAAAGAAAGATCAATTTCGGAGAGGTGTCCTGATACCCTCCTCTTGAAAGAGTTCACGTCGTAGGCAGGAGGAAATACAGACGAAGGAAGACTGTTCCAGAGTTTATCAGCGTGAGGGATGAAAGAGTGAAGATGCTGGTTAACTCTTGCATAAGGGGTTTGGACAGTATAGGGATGAGCATTGAGTAGAAAGTCGTGCAGCGGGGCCGCGGAGGGGGGAGGCATGCAGTTAACAAGTTCAGAAGACCAGTCATGGAAATATCGATAGAAGATAGAAAGAGAGGCAACATCGCGGCGGAATTTAACAGGTAGAAGGCTATCAGTAGGAGGAGGAGAGCTGATGAGACGAAGAGCCTTAGACTCCACTCTGTCCTGAAGAGCTGTGTGAGTGGAGCCCCCCCACACGTGAGATGCATATTCCATACGAGGGCGGAGAAGGCCCCTGTATATGGATAGCATCTGCGCGGGGGAGAAGAAGTGGCGGAGACGATACAGAACGCCCAACCTCGAGGAAGCGGATTTAGCAAGAGAGGAGATATGAAGTTTCCAGTTGAGATTTTGAGTTAAGGATAGACCGAGGATGTATAGTGTTGAAGAAGGTGACAGCTGGGTGTTGTCGAAGAATAGGGGATAGGTGTTTGGAAGATTGTGTCGAGTTGATAGGTGGAGAAATTGAGTTTTTGAGGCATTGAAGGACACAAGGATCCTTCTGCCCCAATCGGAAATGATAGCAAGATCTGAGGTTAAGCGTTCTGCAGCCTCCTGTCTGGAGTCGTGTACTTCCTGTTGTGATGGTCTTCTATTGAAAGAAGTTGAATAATGCAGAGTGGAGTCGTCGGCGTATAAGTGGACAGGACAGTTTGTTATGGAAAGAAGATCATTGATGAATAACAGGAAGAGAGTGGGTGATAGGACAGAGCCCTGTGGAACGCCACTGTTGATAGGTTTAGAGGAAGAGCAGTGACCGTCTACCACCGCAGAGATAGAACGGCCGGTAAGTGAAACTGGAGATAAAGGAACAGAGAGAGGGATAGAATCCGAAAGAGGGCAGTTTAGAAAGCAAAGACTGGTGCCAGACTCTATCGAAGGCGTTCGATAGGACTAGCGCAACAGAGAAAGTTTCACCGAAACGGCTCAGAGAGGATGACCAAGAGGCCGTTAAGAGAGAAAGAAGATCGCCAGTAGAACGCCCTTGCGGATTCCACACTGGCGATCAGATAGAAGGTTAGAAGTGGAAAGTTGCTTTTGAATCCTCCGGTTAAGGATTGATTCAAAAGCTAAAGATAGACATGAAAGTAAAGCTAAAGGGCTGTAGTCTGAGGGATTGGAACGGTCACCCTTCTTAGGCACAGGCTGTACAAAGGCATACTTCCAGCAGGAAGGAAAGATAGATGTTGATAGGCAGAAAGAAAGAGACGAAAGAGTTTGACCAGGCAGGGTGTCAGCACAGAAGCACAGTTTTTAAGGACAATAAGAGGCACTCCATCAGGTCCATAAGCCTTCTGAGAGTTGAGGCCAGAGAGGGCATAGAAAACATCATTTGGACGTATCTTAATAACGGGCATAAAGGAGTCAGAGGGGGGATGAATAGGAGGAATATGCCCAGAATCGTCCAGGGTGGAGTTCTTACAGAAAGTCTGAGCGAAGAGTTCAGCCCAGAGACAGATGAGCCGGCAGTGCTGCCGTCAGGGTTACTGAGAGGAGGAAAGAGGAAGAAGTGAAATTGGAGGAGATATTTTTGGCTAGATGCCAGAAGTCACGGGAAGAATTAGAAAAAGCAAGGGGTTGACATTTTCTAGTTATAAAAGAAGTTTTGGTAAATCGGAGAAGAGAGTTGGCACGATTCCGGGCTGGAATGTAAAGGTCAAAGTTAGTGGGAGTTCGACGGCTCGGGAACCTTTTGTGAGCTGCCTCACTATCTTTAATAGCACGAGACCAAGCGTGATTAAACCAAGGCTTCTTAGCATGAGGGGTAGAGTACGTGGAATGTATGCCTCCATTCCAGAGAGACAATCACCTCTGTGATGCAGAGTACACACAGAGGGGTCTCTATCCTGGAAGCAGTAATCATTCCACGGGAAATCGGAAAAGTACATCCTCAGGTCGTCCCTCCGAGCTGAAGCAAAATGCCAGAAGCAGCGCCTCTTCGGCGGGTCCAGAGGATGTACAGGAGCGATAGGACAGGATACAAAAATAAGGTTATGATCGGAGGAGCCCAACGTAGAGAACAGTTTTACAAGAGTAAGCAGAAGGATTAGAGGTAAGGAAGAGGTCTAGAATGTAGGTCCGGTCTCCAAGACGGTCGGGAATACGAATAGGGTGCTGAACCAACTGCTCTAGGTCGTTGAGGAGAGCAAAGTTGTAGGCTTGCTCACCAGGCTGGTCAGTGAAGGAGGACGAAAGCCAAAGCTGGTGGTGAACATTGAAATCTCCCAAGATGGAGATTTCAGCAAAGGGAGAGTGAGTCAAGATGTGCTCCACTTTAGAGTTCAAATAGTCAATGAATTTTACATAGTTAGTAGAGTTAGGTGAGAGATAAACAGCACATATGTATTTAGTAATAGGATGACAATGAAGTCTTAGCCAGTTTGTGGTAAATTCAGAAGAGTCAAGATCGTGGGCACGAGAGCAAGTGATGTAGTTGCGCACGTAGGCGCAACATCCAGCTTTGGATTGAAATTTAGGATAGAGATAGTAGGAGGGAACAGAGTAGAGGTTGCTGTCAGTAGCCTCAGAACCTGTGTTTCGGTGAGGAAGAGAAGGTGGGGTTAAGGGATGAGAGATGGTGTTCCACAGAATGAAAATTAGAGCGAAGACCGCGAATGTTGCAGAAATTGATAAGGAGGAGGTTCGAGGAGTTATCAGGACACCTCCCAAGTCGACAGCCAGAAGGGGAGTCCTCCCTGGGGGAATTTATGTCCCCCCCCCCCCCCGGCGGGACTCCGAGGCGGTGTTTTCGTTTCGTTTTTACATACCGTAAATTCTTTATGGGGCATCTCTCTCCGTGGTGTGTGTGTGTGTGTGTGTGTGTGTGTGTGTGTGTGTGTGTGTCTGTGTGTGTCTGTGTGTGTGTGTGTGTGGCCTGCACTGAGTAATGAACGGAGGCACAACGCGTCCAGCCCCTCAATAAAACACAAGCGGCCGGAGCCTAGTAATTAGCTTTGTGTGTCATCAGTCTCTTAGGTTGTTGTGGGGCTTAAGGTTTTAAATATTAAACCATTACCTTCATTTTTTTTCTTTTTTATTTGTTTACTAATTGTTTCTAGTTTAACGCTCTCTTGTCGTTTTTTATTTACTGTTTTCAGTTTCTGATCGTTTTTTCATCTGTTTTTACCCATTTTACTATGTTTTGTAATTGTTTAGCTGTCTTGACAATTTCGAGCTGTCACAGTCGTTATTACTCTTACATATCCTCATTTATTTACTAAAAAATATATATATATATATATATATATATATATATATATATATATATATATATATATATATATATATATATATATATATATATATATATATAAAACTCCATCTTTATATATTATTATCTTATTCAATTCCTGTTCTTAGAAATTAGTTCACAATTATTCGTCTGTCAATTCATTTGATGTTGTATGAACTTACTCCGACGATGGTTTCTAAGCTCCCCATGGAAATATGAACACTACCGTTTTTCTCCGACACTTATTCGCATTCCCTTACAACAGTTCCTAAAGGTCATAAAGGGTATGATTCGGTTGTCATGTGAGTTATTTCACATTCATGGTGCAGAAGCCTTGTCAGACTCTTCACTATGGTCATAAAATTACCCATGGAAATACTTACACAACCCTACAAAACCTTACCAGATGTTTGAGAACACGGGCACCTCCTCTCTGCGTTCCTAATTTGACTGTCTCGCCACACTTCATTCATTATTATTTTACAGCAATGTACAAAGGCCACAAAGGAGACAAGTCGGGTTTTCATGTTATCTTCACATTCTTGGTGCAGAAGCCATGTAATTCCACCCCCAGGCTCTCCCAAACGTGGGTGTGCCAGCCCCGAAATGTTTGAAGATATGTGGCAAGGCAAGTATAGAGAAGAAATCGTCATACAGGCGGGAGGAAATCACTCGTTGGCAACTCCTATTGCCTTCATGCTCAGTCCCGCCACGTCCTCGTTGTCTGCCCAAACCGACGACCACACACCTCACTCCCACCCTGTTTCCTGACCCCAACATTCATTTTTACGAAAACTGAGACCACCATCATCTTCCTGAGAAAATTCTAAGTATAATTGTAATAATACGTAAAATAATCAGAGTTAAATGAAGTAGGAATAAATATTTTCTGCATTACTTATTTCTTTCAACTCCTTAGTACTCAGCTGTTTTAATGCATCACTTTTAAGCACAGATCCTAAATCTGCATGCTTTTCGCTTCTGATGGTGTAGCGTACGTCCGGGTAAAATATACATAGGCTCAAAATCGCCACCGATCATAAGCCGCGCCGTGACGGCGTTCATTCGCATAGGCTTTTGTTTACTCAAGTCAGACTCGCCGCTCACCTCAAGCCGTGGCCTTGGGGCTGTGCGTGAGCGGCGAGTCTGACTTGAGTAAACAAATGCCGATGCGCATGAACGCCGTCACGGCGCGGCTTATGTTCGGAGGCGATTTTTACCCTGTGCATATTTTTACCTCGGGACGTACCACACACCATCAGAAGTAGAAAAGCATGCAGATTTAGGATCTGTGCTTAAAAAAGTGATGCGACGAAAACCAGCTGAGTACTAAGGAGTTGAAGGGGAATAAGTGCAAGAAAATGTGTACTCCATAGTTCACTTAACTCTGATTTTCGTATGAGTAATTTTACATTATTGTTACAATTTTATGCTAGTGTGATGCAGAATTTTCTCAGGAAGATGATGGTGGTCTCATTTTTATTTTTTTTAGATGAATGTTGGGGCCAGGAAACAGGGTGGAAGTGAGGTGTGTGAAGTCGTCGGTTTGGGCAGACAACGAGGATGGGGCGGGGCTTAATTAGGCTCGAGAAAGGGGCGGAGCTTATCGAGACGCCAGCCAGTCATCGTCCAGGATGAGATGCTGTGAGCATTTCTATATATATTTTTTATTCACCGACAATTGCTTCATAGGGTATATAACAGAAAATCCACATCTTATTTTACTTTATTGTAGTAGTTTACAACAAGAAACATCCAAAAGGTCCTAATAAAAAGTTCATTTCAAAATTTGGATCTTCACGTTCCATGAGAGTGACGATACCTCTCCATACTTGCCTTGATGTAAGATACCTTATTAGTGCCCCAGAGTCCGGCCCGCAGCACTAACCAATATCGTGAGAGGTGTTGCAGCTGTGCACATCTTGTTCTTTTGGACCCAGGCGGCGTTTGGGGACGCACTCCCAGAATAATTAACCATTTGTCGTCCGTCTCTTTACTTGCTTGTAGGTAATTCAGCAGCATCAGTTATTCGATTCTAAAAACATGCACATAAATATTACTTGATCGATAGAATTCTGTGTGTGCTCAGCATCACAGAGGTGATTGTCTCTGGAATGGAGGCATACATTCCTCGTTCTTTTCTCTACTCCCTCACGCTAAAAAGCCTTTGGTTTAATCACGCTTGTTCTCGTGCTGTCAATGATAGAGAGGTAGCTCACAAAAGATACCAGAGCCTTCAAACTAATGCTAATTATGAACTTTACATTTCTGCCTGAAATCGTGCCAAATCTATTCTCCGACTAACCAAAATTCTTTCATTAATAGAAATGTCAAACCTTTGCTTTCTAACTCTTCCTGTGACTTCTGGCATCTAGCCAAAACATCTCCTCCAACTTCACTTTCATCTTTCCTCCACTTCAGTCCTGACGGCAACACTGCTGTCTCATCTATCTCTAAGGCTGAACTCTTTCTCTCAAACTTTTTCTAAAACTCCACTCTGACGATTCTGGCATATTCTCCTACTCATCCCCCTCTGACTCCTTTTATGCCTGTTATAAAGATTCTTCAAAATGATGTTTTCTATGCCCTCTCTGGCCTCAATCCTCAGAAGGTTTATGGACCTGATGGAGTGCCTCCTATTGTCCTTAAAACTGTGCCTCCGTGCTGTCACCCTGCCTGGTCAAACTCTTCGCCTCTGCCTGTCAACATCTACCTTCCTTCTTGCTGGAAGTATGCCTTCACACAGCCTGTACCTAAGAAGGGTGACTGCCCAATCCCTCAAACTACCGTCCTATTGCTTTACTTTCTTGTTCATCTAAAGCTTTGAATCAATCCTTAACCGTAAGATTCAAAAGCACCTTTCCACTTCTGACCTTCTATCTGATCGCCAGTATGGGTTCCGCAAGGGCGTTCTACTGGTGATCTCCTAGCCTTCTTAACTGACTCTTGGTCATCCTCTTAGCTGTTTGGTGAAACTTTTGCTATTGCGCTGACATATCAAAAGCTTTTGATAGGTCTGGCACAAATCTTTGCTTTCTAAACTACCCTCCTACGGTTTCTATCCTTCTCTGTACCTTTATCTCCAGTTTCCTTTCTGACCGTTCTATTTCTGCCGTGGTAGACGGTCACTGTTCTTCCCCTAAATCTATCAACAGTGGTGTCCCACAGGGTTCTGTCCTATCTCCCACTCTTTTTTCTGTTGTTCATTGATGATCTTCCCAAAACGAACTGTCCTATCCATTCCTACGCCGATGATTCCACTCTGCATTATTCAACTTCTTTAATAGAAGACCCACCCTTCAGGAACTTAACGACTAAGGCTGGAGGCTGCAGAACGCTTAGCCTCAGACCTTACTATTATTTCCGATTGGGGCAAGAAGAACCTGGTGTCCTTCAACGCCTCAAAACACAGTTTCTCCACCTATCCACTCGACACAATCTTCCAAACAACTATCCCCTATTCTTTGACAACACCCAGCTATCACCTTCTCAACACTAAACATCCTCGGTCTATCCTTAACTCAAAATCTCAACTGAAACTTCATATCTCATCTCTTACTAAATCAGCTTCCTCGAGGCTGGGCGTTCTGTACTGTCTCCGCCAGTTCTTCTCCCTGCACAGTTGTTGTCCATATACAGGGGCCTTGTCCGCCTCGTATGGAGTATGCATCTCATGTGGGGGGCTCCACCACACAGCTCTTCTGGACAGAGTGGAGGCAAAGGCTCTTCGTCTCATCAGCTCTCCTCCTCATACTGATAGTCTTCACCTCTTAAATTCCGCCGCAATGTTGCCTCTCTTCTATCTTCTATCGATATTTCCACGCTGACTGCTCTTCTGAACTTGCTAACTGCATGCCTCCCTCCCGCGGCCCCTGCTGCACTCGACTTTCTACTCATGCTCATCCCTATACTGTCCAAACCTTATGCAAGAGTTAACCAGCATCTTCACTCTTTCATCCCTCACGCTGGTAAACCTGGAACAATCTTCCTTCATCTGTATTTCCTCCTGCCTACGATTTGAACTCTTTCAAGAGGAGGGTATCAGGACACCTCTCCTCCTGAAACTGACTTATCTTTCGGCCACCTCTTTGGATTCTTTTTAGAGCAGCGAGTAGCGGGCTTTTTTTTTTATTAATGTTTACTTTTGTGCCCTTGAGCTGTCTCCTTTATATATATATATATATATATATATATATATATATATATATATATATATATATATATATATATATATATATATATATATATATATATATATATATATATATATATATATATATATATATATATATATATATATATATATATATATATATATATATATATACATATATATACATATGTATATATATATATATATATATATATATATATATATATATATATAGATATGTATATATATCTATATATATATATATATATATATATATATATATATATATATATCTATATATATATATATATAAAATCACGTTTGTGTGTGTGTGTGTATGTGTGTGTGTGTGTGTGTGTGTGTGTGTTCTCTACCTTCATCTCCACCAGTCACTTCTCCTTCCGATTGATTTTTTTTCGTTATATGCCTGGTGTTAGATAGCTGAGCATAATGAAATATATCTGGTAAAAAATGTAACGAAATATTAGTACTGTCACAATTACCTCATACTTTGATGTGCTTTCTTCGTTCATCTCCACTACTCACCCCTCGCATTGCTATGTGTCGTACTTACTTTTATAGCGTCTTCCATTTAGCGTAACCCGTTTCTGGGTCGTGATCTGTATAGTTCCTTGATAGAGTGAGTCCCGATAACTTAAGATTTGGATTCCATTATTGGCCCTGTTTTTGCTATCACACGCTCTCTTTTGTATTTGTTTCCACTGAAACTGAGCAGACTTGTGTCAGACCTGCACACCTTCCCCTAACAGCCAGCAGGGAGCCAGCAGCCAGCGAGCTCTGGGAAAATAAATAAGAGACTGATTGTGTCGACATCAACAAGTATCGCGAACCCACCATTACGTCTCTTATTTTTTTTCCCAGAGCTCGGTGGCCGCTGGCTGTTAGAGGAAGGTGTGCAGGTCTGACACAAGTGTGCTCAGTTTCAGTGACAACCCGTATGGCTGTGAAACTAAGACAAAAGAGAGCGTGTGCTAGCGTTTGAAAAGCGCGGCGAGAACAGGGCCAATAATGGCGTCCAAATCTTAGGTTGTCGGGACTCTCTCTTTTAAGGGACTCTACAGATCACGACCCAGAAACGGGTTACGCTAAATGGAAGACGCTATTAGATAACTCACCCTTCTTGAGTGTTTGTAATGAAGAAAGCTTGAAAAAAAATAATACTGCAAAAAATAACTCATGTTTTTTGTTCTTTTTTTTTTTATCTTGCTGTTTCTCTGATCTTTCTCTTTTGTTCCTACTTGCAGTTAATTCTCCTCCATAACTTATATCTTGTACAAACTGCACAGAAAACATTACTTTAGTCAGAATTACTTCGTGTTTCCACGTGTTTTATCATATTCATTGCCATCAATCACTTCCCTTTGTGTTTTTTCCCTTTGTTCCCGATTTTAGGTAATTCAGCAACACAACCTGGACGGAAATGTTACCAGCGTCACTTTGTCTCGTGTGTCTGTCGTTTATCAAGGTTTGTCACTTGTGTTTTTGCTTGTAATTGACTAACTCAGCATCATTAATTAAGCATCGTGCGGAGGAAAAAGTTGCTCAGAAATAATAGCAGCATCACGAGTGACTCCTATTTCGCTGTTTTTTTTTTTGTTGTTGTTTTGTTGTTGTTGTTGTTTTGTTTTTGTTGTTTGTGCATCACCTTTTGTATCGCTATTTTTTTGGCAGGTGTGCTCAACCTTCTCTTTGTCCTTTTTTGTTTTATTTGCTTGTTTGTGTTTGTATGTTTGTGTTTGTACGTGTGTTTGTACGTGTGTTTCACATGATGTTTTGCGTCCGAATACTATTTTCTACACATCAGTATTGCTTTAAAAAAATATATATTTTGTTTTTTTCTGCGTCTGCCGCCATTTACGACCTCTTTATTTTCCTGCTGGGTGAGTATTTTTGTTTACTTGCTTTATTTACGTATTTTGTGTTTTATTTGCGAGCACTTAACTTGTTATCTCTTTGATGCGTGTAATACACCTCTTGGTCTGCTGCTGGTCTCTCTCGAGACAGCCAGCCGTTCCCCTACGGAAGAGCACAGAGCTTGTAGTACCGATCTTTGTGTGTGTGTGTGTGTGTGTGTGTGTGTGTGTGTGTGTGTGTGTGTGTGTGTATGTGCGCGCGCACAGGACGATGTGACGCGTCTAGTGTGGTAGCTATAAGGTCCAGCTGCAAGTGTTTTCGCCTGCTTTGCATGCTCTCTGCTTTCAGCTGCCACCGCTGGCATTAGCCCCTGTGCGAACCGGGGGAGCCGAGTGCGTAAGTCTTCTCTCTCTGCCAGTACATAGTTCCTCTCCATCGCCAAGACCTCTGCCAGCTCTCCACGTGGCCACGCACGGTAACTGGTAGTCTTGCGGCTCCAGGCTAAACCGGCAGAGGATCTCGGAGCAGCAGGAGGCCCCAGAGGTGCTGGACCATGGACCACCGACGTGTGGATACACCCTGGTCCTTCACCAACTCCTGCCCCACTGTCTTGTGGGTGTCCTTGGCTGGACTAAGACTACGGGAGTCAACCCCGAACGAAAAATCCATGAATGGAGTCCCACGGAAGGCGGGGCTCAACAGACAGAGCCTCCGGCAGACTCCTGCAACCCTGATTGGCTGATGGTCGTCCTGACCAGTTGGGCCACCATCAAAAGCTGAAAAGGGCCAAGTCATGTGATGGCGAGGACTGAACACCCTAGCCATCACACAAATCGATCCATTGTTCAAACCTCTGCTATATTCACCCCCGATTAGACACTACCGACCACGACACATACATTCACCGAATTGTGACAAAAACTAAGACTTATTGAGGATTGAGCCTAACAATACCTCCCACGTGTTCGCCGTACGTGGCACCCCTTAATGCTGGGAGAAAGGAGTCCTGGAGGTTGAGCGACTCAGCACGCTGCGCTCTGCAGATAGCAACACACCTCTTTGGTCCCGGATTCTGGCTAGAAGGGAGGCCTGGCTTGGGCCCGACCAAGTCAATCGGCTGGCCATCTGCTGACTTAGGGATTGTTCACAGACGGGGCTGGCGGCACTGGGGACGGCGGGCAATTACTAAATTTGGACCCAGGTCTTATCGTCCTGGGGTCACCCTTGCCCGGTTCCCTGGTGGTTACCCACGTATACTCTTTCGCTACCTCTGGGGTCGCCAGCGATGTTTTACCTGGCATACGGCCTCCCCTTGTTGGGCTCCGTGGTGGGTGGAGGGGTGAGAGAGTGAAGGTCACTAACACATATACCATGAGCCCCAAACAATTTAAACCTAAAAAGCTAAGTATGACTTTTGGTAGTTGGAATGTAAGAACATTGCTTGACACTGAGCAGACTACACGACCACACCGCAGGACTGCCCTTATTGCCCATGAGCTGAAACGTTACAACATTGACATTGCTGCTTTGTCTGAAACCCGCTTGTCAGGAGAGGGAAACCTGATAGAAGAAGGAGAGGGATACACTTTTTTCTGGAGGGGATATCCAGAAAATATAAGAAGAAACCATGAAGTTGGCTTTGTTGTCCGCACCAAACTACTGCAGAAGATCGAAGAACAACCTGTGGGTATATCAGAAAGACTAATGTCTTGGCGGATACCACTTGCTAAAGACCGACATGCAACACTCATCAGTGCCTATGCTCCTACCCTAGACTATGAAGACGCCATCAAAGAGTCCTTCTACAGATCGCTGGATGCTACCATTCGCTCGGTACCACCAAACGACAAACTTATCTTACTAGGAGATTTCAATGCCTGAGTATGAAACCAGAATATCTTATGGCCAGGCGTTTTAGGCAACCATGGTGTTGGCAAAATGAACAGCAATGGTGAGAGACTGCTCTCCCTCTGCTCAGAGCACAGCTTAGTCATCACCAATACCATCTTCCAACTTAAGAATTAATACAAGACCTCATGGATGCATCCACGATCTAAGCATTGGCATCTAATTGACTATGTCATTATAAGGCAGAGAGACCGAAGAGAAGTTCATATAACCCGAGCCATGAGAGGTGCTGAGTGCTCAACAGACCACAACCTTATACGCACCAAACTACAGATAACCATACGTCCACAAATGAGACGTCAATCATCATCCAAGAAACTGAACTGCAATATGTTAAAGGACGTAGAAACAGCTAACACCTTCCGCAGAACTCTCTCAGAAAAGTTCTCTCAAAGGCCACCGATTGACCCAGACAACAATGCAACAAACATAGGTGCAGAGTGGCTGAACATCAAGACCGTGCTTCAGAGCACTGCAGAAGAAGTGCTAGGCTTCTCCACTCGCCGCCATAAAGACTGGTTTGATGAGAATGCCAAGGGGATACATGAGCTTCTTGCAATGAAGAATAGAGCACACAACAACTGGTTGGCTCATCCTAGCTCCATAACACTAAAAAATGAGTTTCATAATCTTCGAAGAGAAGTACAACAGAAAATACGTGACACGGAAAACAAGTGGTGGACTGACTTTGCAAGGGGACTGCAAAGACTGTCTGACTCCAATGACCAAGATGGGTTCTTGAAGTCCATTAAAACCATATATGGACCAACGAAGCGCAACATATCACCTGTTCGATCAGCTCTGAAGGAGAGCTCTTGAAAGACAAAGCAGCAATCAGGGAAAGATGGGCACAGCACTTCAATACCTTACTGAACCAGAGAAACCCTGTGGAGCCGAACATCCTTGATAACATCCCAAATGCTCCTCAGGCAGTAAACCTCGATGAGCAACCAAGATTTGACGAAACTGTTCAGGCCATCTGGTCCCTGAAAAACAACAAAAGCCCAGGCCCTGACGGAATTCCATCTGAACTTATAAAAGAAGGTGGCCAGCTTCTCTACCAGCACCTTCACAACCTGATACAGACTATTTGGAATAAAGAACAGATTCCAGCGGAATGGATTACTTCAGATATTGTGACCATCTATAAGAAAAAAGGGGACCGCTCTGACTGTAACAACAGCAGAGGTTTCTCCCTCCTCCCAACCGCTAGCAAAGTACTGGCCAAGATAATGCTCTCCAGACTGACAAAACATCTGACCGAGTCAACACTCCCTGAAACACAATGTGGATTCCGGAAAGAAAGAAGCACCTGTGATATGATCTTTGTTGCACGCCAAATACAAAAGAAATGCCACGAACATAACCGTGAGCTGTACAATGCATTTATCGATCTTGCAAAAGCATTTGATACTGTCAACAGAGAGCTTCTGTGGAATGTTCTAGCAAAATTTGGTGTTCTAGACAAATTGCTTACCATTCTGAAGAGCCTCCATGACAACATGAGTGCTTGTGTGTCTACTGGAGGAGACAGGTCCGAACCCTTCAACGTGGAAGTGGGAGTAAAACAGGGATGTGTATTGGCCCCTGTCATTTTCAACATCTATCTTACTACAGTCACCCTCTTAAGTCACCAGCAAATGAGCCCTGATGATGGAGTTAAGATCCAATTCCGTCTCGATGGCAACTTGTTTAATCTCAGACGTCTACAAGCACAAACAAAAACAGAAATAGCACATTTCCTGGAGCTTCAATACGCAGATGATTGTGCTGTCCTTGCACACACCCCAGAAGCTCTTCGACGGAGTCTCACCATCATCTCCAACATATACCATGCAATGGGGCTCCGAATAAATGTCAGTAAAACAGAGATAATATCTCAGAGAAACAACCCAGCAGAGCCTCTTGCAATTCAGATAAACGGAGAGGATGTAAAGCAGGTGGAGAACTTTAAATACCTTGGAAGTGTGCTTACCGATAAGCATAACATTGATGCGGAAGTCCTAGCACGGATCAATCAAGCCACAGTCTCTTTCGGACGTCTGAGATCCAGAGTCTTTGATAACACCAACCTGAGAATCAAGACAAAGGTATCAGTTATCACGGCTGTATGCCTCTCCACCCTCCTTTACGGTGCTGAATCCTGGACTACCTATCAGCGTCACATCAAACAGCTTGAGTCATTTCATATCAGATGCTTACAGCGCATCCTAGGACTCAAATGGCAAGATAAGGTCCCTCACACAGAAATCCTCCAGAGGGCAGGGACAATCAGTATAGAAGCCATGCTGGCAAGAAAGCAGCTAAGGTGGATCGGACATGTATTCCGGATGCCTGAGCAGCGTCTTCCCCGCCAAGTTTTGTATGGCCAGCTCCCAGCTCCCTGAAGCACGCCGCAACCCAGGGGGTCAGAAGAAGAGATATAAAGATCAAATAAGAACAACTCTGAAGAAATGTAACATCGTGCCAAAAGAGCTTGAGAACAATGCTTCAGACAGAGAACGATGGCGGGTCCTCTGCAATGAAGGATGTAGCCATCTTGAAGAAGCTCGGAGCCTGGCCAGAAGAGCGTATACAGCGGAGACACAACCAGAACAGAGTTCTCCAAGCAAGCCGGACCTTACACGCCAACTGTGCGGTAGAATTTGCGGATCCAGGATTGGCCTGCACAGCCACACGCGTTGGCATGAAAGACAGTGAATGGCACCCTTTATGAGTATAGCAGATGTCGTCTTCTGTAATAGAAGGACAGTTTGAAGTGAAGAAGAAGTGGTGTGTGGGGGGGTACTGTGTGTGTTTGTGTGGGTGTGTGAAGGGGTACTGTGTGTTTGTGTGGTGTGTGGGGGGCACTGTGTGTGTTTGTGTGGGTGTGTGGGGGGTACTGTGTGTGTTTGTGTGGGTGTATAGGGGGTACTGTGTGTGTTTGTGTGGGTGTGTGGGGGGTACTGTGTGTGTTTGTGTGGGTGTGTGGGGGGTACTGTGTGTGTTTGTGTGGGTGTGTGGGGGCACTGTGTGTTTGTGTGTGGGTGTGTGGGGGGCTACTGTGTGTGTGTGGGTGTGTGGGGGCACTGTGTGTGTTTGTGTGGGTGTGTGGGGGCACTGTGTGTGTTTGTGTGGGTGTGTGGGGGCACTGTGTGTGTTGTGTGGGTGTGGGGTACTGTGTGTTTGTGTGGGTGTGGGGGCACTGTGTGTGTTTGTGTGGGTGTGTGGGGGCACTGTGTGTTTGTGTGGGTGTGTGGGGGCACTGTGTGTTTGTGTGGGTGTGTGGGGGCACTGTGTGTGTTGTGTGGGTGTGTGGGGGTACTGTGTGTGTTTGTGTGGGTGTGGGGGGTACTGTGTGTGGTGTGTGGGGGGGTACTGTGTGTGTGTGTGGGTGATGGGCTATGTGTGTTTGTGTGGGTGATGGGCTATGTGTGTTTGTGTGGGTGATGGGCTATGTGTTTTTGTGTGGGTGTGGGGGGCACTGTGTGTTTGTGTGTGGGGGGGCACTGTGTGTGTTTGTGTGGGTGTGGGGGTACTGTGTGTGTGTGTGTGTGGGGGGTGTGTGTGTGTGTGTGGGGGGCACTGTGTGTGTTTGTGTGGGTGTGTGAGGGGTACTGTGTGTCTGTGTGTGTGGGGGGCACTGTGTGTGTTTGTGTGGGTGTGTGCGGGGATACTGTGTGTGTCTGTGTGTGTGTGTGGGGGGTACTGTGTGTGTGTGTGGGTGTGTGGGGTACAGTGTGTGTTGTGTGGGTGTGTGAGGGATACTGTGTGTGTTTATGTGGGTGTTTGGGGGGTACTGTGTGTGTGTGTGTGTGGGGGGCACTGTGTGTGTTTGTGTGGGTGTGTGGGGGGTACTGTGTGTGTGTTTGGGGGTACTGTGTGTTGTGTGGGTGTTTGGGGGTACTGTGTGTTTGTGTGGGTGTGTGGGGGTACTGTGTGTGTTTGTGTGTGTGTGGGGGGGGGTACTGTGGGTGTTTGTGTGGGTGTGTGGGGGTACTGTGTGTGTTTGTGTCTGACTAAGTGGGTTACTGTGTGTGTTTGTGTTGGTGTGTGGGGGTACAGTGTGTTTGGGTGGGTGTGGGGGGTACTGTGTGTGTTTGTGTGGGTGTGTGGGGGGTACTGTGTGTGTTTGTGTATGACGGGGTAAGTGTTTGTGTGTGTGTGGGTGGGGGAGGTACTGTGTGTGTGTGTGTGTGTGTGTGTGTGTGTGTGTGTGTGTGTGTGTGTGTGTGTGTGTGTGTGTGTGTGGAGAGTGTGTGGAGTGAATAAGGAAGTGGAAAGGTGATGGTAATGTTTGTGGAGTGCAAAGGAGTTGGAAGGGGAGAAAAGGGTTTGTGGTGTGGAAATAATTTAAAGGAGTGTGAAAGAGAACAAAAGGTAGGGAGTTTGAATAGGATAAGGAGGAGGAGTGCTGGTGTGATGAGGTGACTAGAGAAGTTTGTGTGTTGTGGGGGGGGGGGGGGGGGGTCGCGGCGGCTTTGTCCTCGGCGCCGAGACCAGAAAAAAGAGTTAATTTGGCTTGGAGATTAAGGTTTACGTGAATAAACCCACATAAAGGACCATATTTGATCCAGAACGTTAGCGACTACTCCTAAACCTGTCGCATTCTCTCTCTCTCTCTCTCTCTCTCTCTTTATCTATCTCTATCTAAATATATAATGTATCTATACGTTTCTGTTTATAGCTGTTCGTTTATTCGTATGTAATTATCTTTGTTTTTTGACCATCATCTATCTATATAGCTCATTTTCGCCCTATCTGTCTATCTATCTGTATCTATATATATATATATATATATATATATATATATATATATATATATATATATATATATATATATATATATATATATATATATATATATATATATATATATATATATATATATATATATATATATATATATATATATATATATATATATATATATATATATATATATATATATATATATATAGCCTATCCATATGTTTCTATCTATATTTTCCCTTTACTTTTTTATACATCCGCTTGTTTATCTGTTTATCTGCTCGCCTTTAAGACTCAGCCTGCGCCAATAGGTCGTAAGGCGTGCACGTGATGGCGCTGACGGAGGCGCTGCAGGAGGTGACGAGGGAGGGAGGCGCCGTGTGTTGTCTGGCGGGGCGCTGAATGGTAATCTGGCAGCGGTGGTGGCGTTTAATAGCAGTGTTACGGATTGCTTACGGCCCTCCGCTGGCTCATGAAGCAGTGCTGAGGTAATGAGGAAGGTGAGGGAGGGCGTGAGGGCGTGAGGGCGGGGCTGCAAAGAGGGACGGTTTAGTGAAAGGAAGATAAAATAAGGAATGAAAGAGGTAGAAGAAAAGTGTTAGAAGGAAAGACATAGGAAAAGACAAGGGCAAAAGGGTATTAGGGAAAGACAAAAAGAATATAGTCATAAAGTTAGGGGGATGGTTTAATGAAGGGAAGAGAAAGTAAACAATAAAAGAGGTGGAGAAAAGTGTGTTAGGGAAAGACACAAAAAAAGATAAGGCCAAAATGGTATTAGGGAAAGACAAAAAGAATATAGTCATAAAGTTAAGGGGAAGGTTTAGTGAAGGGAAGGGAAAGTAAGGAATGAAAGAGGCGGGGAAAAGTGTGTTAGGGCAAGACAAATGAAAAGATAAAACCATATATTAGGGAGACGGTATGAAGAGGTAAGACAATGAATAGCGAAAGGAAGGTAAAGTAACTAATAGCGAAGGGAAAGTAAAGTAAGGAATGAAAGAGGCAGAGAAAATTGTGCAGGGGAAAGACGTGAAAATGTAAAGCCACACGTTAAGGAGAGACATGTATAGGTTAAGCAAGAAATACCAGAGAGGATGAAAAGTATGTTAGGAAGAGACGCAGAATAATAGATAATAGACATAACATAGAATAATAGATAATAACACAGAATAATAGATAATCCCATAAGTTAGGAAGACGGTGGAGAAGAGGAAGATAAAGTAACAAATAGCCGTGTGAGTTAAGTGTGTTAGAGCGAGACGAGAAACACATACACACACGCAGGTTGGTAGTTTTAGCTGTCTTGCTAATACTTAAAGGCTGTTATCCCTCCTCCTTTGGCTCGTAGTGAAGTAATGCTATATGGAAAGGCTAATAAGGGACGCAAGGGGGGAGACAGTATGGCAAGGGAAGGCAAAGTAACAAATAGGCAAGGAGGCAAGTAGGTAAACAAATCGGAAATAGATCAGGTAGGTCGGCAGGTGGGTAGGGAGGTGAGCAGGTGTTAGTGTGATGATTAGCACGATCTGTGGACCTTACGTAACCCAGTGACGCTTGGGGCGGAGGGGGGTGAATAGCGGGGGAAAAGTGGGTCAAGGGGAGACGTGGAAATATATATACACACACGTTGGTAGTTGGTGATGATGCCTTAAGACTGTCCTCCCTTCCTCCTTTGGCTCTTGAAGTACTGATGAGGTCGTGAGGGCTGGAGACGATGTGGTGAAGGGAAGGGAACAAGTGATAGAGAGGGTGAAAAGTGGGTTAGAGAGAGACGTGAATATATACACACACACACACACAACACACACACACACACACACACACACACACACACACACACACACACACACACACACACACGTTGGTAGTTGTTGGTGATGCTTCTGTGTTTCTCCTGTCTCTCCTTTGGCTCTTGAAGTAATGCTGAGGTCGTGAGGGCTGGAGACTGTGTGGTGAAGGGAAGGAAATAGATAATATAGAGTGAAAGGTGGGTTAGAGAGAGACGTGAAGATATATACACACGTTGGTAGTTGTTGATGATACTTCAAGACTCTCCGTCCTCCTTCCTTTGTCCCTTGATGTAATGGTGAGGTCGTGAGGGCTGGAGATGGTGTGGCTAAAGGAAGATAAAGTAAATGATAGACAGTGTGAAAAGTGTGTTATAAGGAAAGACTTGAAAAGGTAAAGCCACAAGAGAATGAGAGACCTGAAAAGTTAAAGCTATAGATAACAGAAAGGTTGAAATGTATGTTAGAGAAAGGCGTGAAAATATAATTGGTATGTTGTAAGGCCGTCCTCCCTCCTTCCTCCCTGCTCATGATGCTGTTAGTGTAGTGCCGGAAACTCCACGTCAGACATAAGTATCAAACGTGTTAGCTTAGATAAGTCGAGTCAGGTAAGATGTTAGGATAAGTTAGCCAGCGTAAAGTCAGGTTCATTAATGTTAACCCATCACCAGACCCCAGTTCATTCGTGTTCTGGCGAGGAATATGTTGCTGTGTCAGGGCAGGTTTGTTTACGGTGTGCTGACGGCGTGTAAACAGCAATCATCTGCATCCTGGACGTTGCTGAATGTTATGAGTGCTGGACCTACACGTTTATTTAGCCCGTGATTGCATTTACGTCTGTCTTGTCTTGCC
>NW_026111872.1:70000-170000 GCF_024679095.1 Eriocheir sinensis | reverse complement strand
TCAACACTACCACCACCAACACTACCACCACCAACACTACCACCATCACCACTTCCACCATCACCACAATCACCATCACCACTACCACCACCACCATTACCACTATCAACACAACCACCACCGACACTACCACCACCAACACTACCACCACCAACACTACCACCACCAACACTACCACCATCAACACTACCACCACCAACACTACCACCACCAACACTACCACCATCACCACTTCCACCATCACCACAATCACCATCACCACTACCACCACCAACACTACCACTATCATCACTACCATTACGCTATTTATACTACTACTCCTACTACTACTACTAATAATAATAATGATAATGATAATACAGCACTGTTATTATTATCATTGTTATTACTATTTACATTATTCCGTGTGTATAATTATTTGTCATTTCTCTCGTTTTTTCCGCATCAGCTTTCATCAGTAAAATCATGAAGCGCATTTCGATACATTTGCATCATCACTTATGCAACGCTGGAAAAAATAGTGCAGGGATTTTTAACATGTGTCTCGTCTGCGTGTGTTTTATGCGTCTGTCTGTATGTCTGTGTCTTTGTCTGTCAATGTGTGTGTGTGTGTGTGTGTGTGTGTGTGTGTGTGTGTGTGTGTGTGTGTGTGTGTGTATCTTTCTATGTTTGTCTTTTTCTCTTTGTTTTTGTCTGTATCTGTCTATCTGTTTGTCTATCTATCTGTCTATCTATCTATATGTATGCATGTATGTATGTATGTATGTATGTATGTATATATGTATGCATGTGACTCTCCTCTCCTCTTTCTTTCCTCTCTCTCCTCCTTTCTCTTTTCCCTTTCTCCCTCCCCATTCTCTTCGCCCCTCCCCGATCCACATTAAGCTACGGGTATTAACTCTAATAATGGGAGTATGAAGAGATCAGACCAGAGATGGGTATCCGCGCGACACTCATGCTACACCGAACGTGGGGCTGGAAGTTAGCACGTGCGGGGGCTGGCTGGCGGTGGATGGGACGGGCGGTGGATGGGAGGTTCGAGTTCTTAGCTTGGAGAAAGAGAGAACACACAAAGAGTCTCAAGGTGATCGTTTCGAAGGTTCAGAGAGGAGGAGGAAGAGGAGAAATTTGCGTGTATGGAGTGATTTGCGTTGTTAAGGGAGGAGGGTATCGGGACACCTCTCCTCTCGAAATTGACCTTTCTTTCGGCCACTCTTCTTGACTCTTTGTAGAAGCAATGAGTAGCGGGCTCTTTTTTCTTTTTTTTGCCCTTAAACTGCTTCCTCTACTGTAAAAAGAAAAACATAGAGAGGAGGCGAGTACTAAGTGTTGAAGAGAGAAAACATCCAATAGTCTTAAGGTGATCGTTTCCAGGGATGCGAGACAAGAAGGAACAGGAGAAGTTTCCGTGTGTGTATAGTGATAAGCATCGCCAGGGTTGTGCGGGCGGTGCGTGTACTCATAACGTGTACCAGAGCATGCGACACCTCTGCGAAAGCCACACACAGGTGAGAGCAGTAAAATAAATAGATTCCCATTCTAACTGATGAACTGTGACCTATAATATATGTAAGAGGAGGAAGGGGAGGAGGAGGAGGAGATGAAGAAGAAGAAGAAGAAGAAGAAGAAAAAGAAGGTAACGTAGAAGCAAATGGAGAAGGAAAAGGAGAATGATGATAATTATGATGATGATGATAATGATGATGATAATGATGATGATGGTGATGATGATGTTGATGATGATTATGAGGAGGAGGAGGAGAAGGTTACCTTTATGTAGTATGAGTAGCGTTATCAAGCTTGGCCTATATTCTCAGACGCTTTCGGCTGTCACAGCATGTGTGGCCACAAAGGAGATTAGTCGGGTTCTCATGAGTGTTTTTATCACGTCCATGGTGCAGAAGCCTTGTCAGACTATCACCAGGTTCATAAAATTACCCTTGGAAATAAATACTCACACAACCTTGCCGGAAAGCCTTGCCAACTGTGGGAGTTTAAGGCCTTTCTAGGCTTTTGCTAATATCCAATATATATATATATATATATATATATATATATATATATATATATATATATATATATATATATATATATATATATATATATATATATATATATATATATATATATATATATATATATATATATATATATATATATATATATATATATATATATATATATATATATATTACTGAGATGGTCTAATGCTCGAATATATTCTGTTTCTTCTTCTTCTTCTTCTTCTTCTTCTTCTTCTTCTTCTTCTTATATATATATATATATATATATATATATATATATATATATATATATATATATATATATATATATATATATATATATATATATATATATATATATATATATATAAACACGTAGACTATTGTGTAAGAAAAATACTTAGGGGGTACTTTTTTTTCTTTTGCGTGAAGAAGAAGAAAAAGGAGAAGAAAAAGACGAAACAGAAGAAAAAAAAAGAAGAAGAAACACCAAATAGAAAAGGAAGAAGAAACAAGAAGAAGAAAAAGAAACAAGAAGAAGAAGAAAAAGAAGAAGAAGGAGAAGAAGAAGAAGAGGAAGAACAACAACAACAATTAAAATTTATATAAGTATACCCCCAAAGATGCTGCTCCCACAAAGATGGCACAAGAACACCACGCCTCCACACCACGCCTCCACACCACGCCTCCACCACAAACTGCACTAAGGCTCAGCACTCTCCCCCCCTCCCCCCCGAGCTGCCCATTCCCCCTTCTTCACCTTCCTGTCACCCTCTATTATTCTCTGTTCTTTCTTGCCTTTCTTCCGCTCACCGTCTATCAATTTACCTATCAATCTATCTCTCCTGTTACCTCCTTCCTTTATTCGTCTACTCGCTAAAGTGGTCAGTCTGGTTTAATTTATTTTCTTTCTGCCATTTTCTTTTAGCTAAGGCTCAAACATCCCTTCCTCTCCTTTCTTTCCCCCTTTCCTGAACTACCCATTCCTCTTCTTCACCTCCCCATTACCTCACTATTATCCTCTATTCCTCAACACTAGCCTCATCCCCTTCCCCCAGCTCCCTTTTGTGAAATAGCCGTCCGCTCCATCTTCTTCCCCTGCCTATTACCTCACTATTATTCTCTTTCCCCTTAATACTAACCTCATCCCCTTCCCACCTCCCCCTACCTCTTATCTCACTATTCTCCTCTCTTCCCCCGCAATACTAACCTCATCCCCACAGCCCCCCCCCAGCTCCCCTTTCTCTAATAACCGTCCGTTCCACCTTCTTCCTCTTCCCTCTTTCCCCGCCAGCCGCCGCGTCCTCCCTGTCGCCGCCGCTTCAGGCCAAACAAAACAGCCCCGGTGATGCCGCGCTGTTTAATTAAATGTATTATTTTTGACTCCGTTCCGCCACCGTCACGCCGCTCCGTAAATTAACTGCTAGGAACGGTGGGAAAAGAAGTCAGTCACCCGGGCTCGCAGTCATCAAGGGGGGGGGGAGAGAGAGAGAGAGAGAGAGAGAGAGAGAGAGAGAGAGAGAGAGAGAGAGAGAGAGAGAGAGAGAGAGAGAGAGAGAAACATTTGAAACATTTGAAACATTTATTAATAGCCTATTAGGTACAGTTACATAATATGTTGTATGTATTGTTAGAGGCCAGCCTTTATATAAGCATAAGCTTTTCAGGCAAAAGTGAAGACAATAGATATATAAGAAAAAAAAAGGAATATTGCAAATATAACTTTGAACAAAAAAACATACAAAATACAGAATACTGAACATTAGTTAGAAATATAACAGTGGTAGGATATACATACATAATGGAAGCTCGGCGAAATCAATAATACCATAATTAAAAATAATAAACCAAAGTAAAATAAAGAAAGAGAAAAAAAATAATGTACAAAGAAGCAAATGAAATTATATACAGAATTATAGGATGAAGCAAAATGAAATAATAATAATAATAATAATAATAATAATAATAATAATAATAATAATAATAATAATAATAATGATAATAATAATAATAATAATGATAATAATAATAATAATAATAATAATAATAATAATAATAATAATAATAATAATAATAATAATAATAATAATATTACAATAATAATAATAATAATAATAATAATAATAATAATAATAATAATAATAATAATAGAGGGAAGGACAGAATAAATGGGTAATTCATTACGGAACAAGTGTGGGGGAGATGACGTTATATATGACTTGATGAGAAATTGGAATTTACTGGATAACAATCAATAGGTATCAAGCAGATGAAGCTTTAGTTTGTTTTTAAATATGTTGAGAGACGGAGCATTTTTTATATCCTGGGGAAGGGAATTCCAGATCAAAGGTCCCTGGTACATAGTGGAGTGCCGAAAGAGAGTAAGGCGATGTGATGGAAGGCAGAACTGCTCTCTGTGTCTAGTGGGATATAGATGAGTAGGGAGTGAGGCACTGATCTGATGTTTGTACATACAGGTAGCAATAGAAAGTTTAGTGATATCTTGTAGTTTGAGGATTTTTGTTTTTAAAGAGAGGGTGGTGTTCAAGGTAAGAACTGTTTGTGATAATTGAATTATCTTTTATGTAGTAAGTTCAGACTAGTTAAGTGGGTGACATAAGTGGTACTCCAGATAGGATTGCAGTACAGAAGGTGAGGGTATATATGTGCATAATACAAGATTTTTAGTACTTCGCAAGGCATAAAATCTCTTAGACGATATAGCATAGCAGTGCTTCTTGAAAGTTTATTCGAAATATTGTTTATATGGGATTTGAAATTAAGGTTTTCATCAAACATAACTCCCAAAAACTTAAAACTAGTTGATCTACTAATAAGGTTATTATTGATTTTAAGGTCTGGCAAGTAAACATTTACTTTGTTAGAAAAGAACATATAAAAGGTTTTATTAGTATTAATTGTGAGTCTGTTGCTTAAACACCAATTATATAATTTGTTGAGGTCTTGGTTAGCTTGTGGGAATAATGTTTCAATATTAGAGTCAGTAAAATACAAAGTCATGTCATCTGCAAAGAGGATGGTGTTGGCAGAGGTGAAGATATTAGTAATGTCGTTAATATATATAAGGAACAAAATAGGCCCTAAAACACTCCCTTGTGGGACACCAGTAGAAATATTTCGAGTGGAAGACTTATGGCCATCATATATTGTGCACTGAGATCTGTTTGTTAGGTAGTCTTGAAACCAGGAGTGTAGAGGTCCTCGTATACCATAGAAATATAATTTGTCGAGTAGAATCATGTGATTAACGGTATCAAAAGCCTTTGAGAAGTCAACAAAGATGGATAAGACTGATTGTTTAGTGTTAAGGGAAGAATAGAGATGAGAAGAAAACATACTGAGGGCGTCATAAGTGCTAGAACCTGACCTAAAGCCATATTGGCATCTACCCAAAATGTTCTTGCTATCAAGATATGCAACTAATTTATTTTTCATTAATAATTCAAATATTTTAGAGAAGGGAGAGAGAGTGGAAATTGGGCGGTAATTGTTGGGCACACTATTGGGGCCAGATTTGTGCACTGGCGTGATATTTGCAGTTTTCAAATCAGAGGGAAATTTGCCAGTGGATATTGATTGATTAAAGAGTAATGCAATGGGGTAAGTAATTTCCTCAATATTACGTTTAATTATGTGGGCCGAGATTTCATTAACATTTGAGTTTTTACTATTGAGAGTCTTGATAACATTCATCACGTCAGCAGAAGTGACTGGTAGGATAACCATTGAGTTTTGGTAATTTCCGTGGAGGAAATCAGTGGCATTTCTAGAAGCAGAAGGCAGTGCATCATTGAGCCTGGCTGCAATTTCACTGAAATGTTCATTAAGAGCTTCAGCAATTTCTTCTGGCTTAGTAAGTGTAGAATCTTTATGAGATAATGTTGTTATCATTGTTTTTGGTTTATGTCGACCTGCTAATTCATTGATGGTTTGCCATATTTTCTTGGTATTGTTTCTAAAGTTACTGAAAATTCTAATGTAGTAATTATATTTAGCTCCTCTAATTAATCGTGTAAGATGGTTGCGGTATAATCTGTAGGCGTTGTGATTGACAATTCCTAATTTGTACATCTTAAATAATTTACTTTTGTATTTTATCGAGTTAAGTATTCCTGATGTTAACCATGGGTTAGACAATCGTTTGGCAGTTACAAATTTAACTACTTTCGGGAAGTGCTTGTTATATAATTCATTTAAGGTTTCCATAAAATTGTTGAAGTTTACATTTATGTCATTAGAATTATGTAACATTCCAATTGATTGCAGATAAACTAGTGGTAAACAGGTTATGTTGATGTCTGTTAAAGTGTCGATAGACTATTTTATGCTTTGTGCAAAGATCAGAGATTACTGCAATATGTAGGAATATGGGGAGGTGGTCAGATAATTGGTAGTGGATTATTCCAGAGGTAGAAGATGGAGTGAAGTTAGTCCAAATATGGTCGAGGAGTGAGGGTTGACCTAGGTTAGGATTATCTGGAAATCTAGTAGGACGAGAAATGTGCGGGAAATAATTCAAAGTCTGCATTGAATTCAAAAGTGGTTGGTTGGTTGATGGGAAGAATGTTCTAGGAGATTAATGTTAAAATCCCCAAGTAGGACAGTGTTGTTGTTTTTAAAAAGATCATGAGATAGTATGTTGTGTAAAATATGTGTGAATTCTTCCACTCCAATATGCTTACTGTGCGGTCTGTATATAACAGAAAATATGAAGTTACTTGAAAGTTTTAACATAACAGTGCATATCTCTATGTCATCACTAATAAAGGTATATTGTTGAATAGGTATGGCTCGAAGGCCAGAGTTAATGAAAAGAGTAACTCCCCCATGTTCTCTATGAACTCTACTGGAGTGATAAGCGTCATAGCCTTCTAAGACGTAAAGATGTGAGGTTGAATCCTTTAACCAAGTTTCTGATAATGCAATAATGTGTGGTGGGGTATTGAAGCATTTAAAGAGTGAGGAAAGACTATCAAAATTTTTGTGAAGGGATCTAACATTGAGGTGGAAGATGTTGAGGCAAGGATGTGACACATTACTGGTGTGTGAATTGTATTCCTCAATACTGTAATAATTAGAAAGGGAGTTAAGGTTAGCATGGCCATTTACTGCTCTTATGATCTCAGTGCCAATATCATCTGTACCCATTTGATTGTCACCAAAAATATCATCATAAAGTGATTCATAAAGATTCTCCATTGAAAATTAGAAGAATAAGTAAAAAAAAAAAAATGTAAAGAGTAAAGAGTGAAAAAAGATATATAAAAATATAAGATATTCCAATTAATACTTCAGATAAATACATACACTGACCCGACAGGCATATAATAGCAACGCTTGAAAATTAGTAAAGCTGTCATACTAATAAATGACTGCATAGCATTACAAGCAAGACACTATAGCGAAAAGTAAATGTGCTAGTAGTAGTAGTAGTAGTAGTAGTAGTAGTTGTTGTTGTTGTTGTTGCTGTTGTAGTAGCAGAAGTAGTAGTGGTAGTAGTAGTAGTAGAAGTAGTAGTAGTAGTAGTAGTAGTAGTAGTAGTAGTAGTAGTAGTAGTAGTGGAAGTAGTAGCAGCAGTAGCAATAGTAGTAGTAGTAATAGTAGTAGTAGAAGTAGTAGTGGAAGTAGTGGAAGCAATAGTAGTAGTAGTAATAGTAGTAGAAGTAGTAGTAGTTGTTGAAGTAGTAGTAACAGGAGTAGAAGTAGTAGTAGTAGTAGTAGTGGTGGTAAAAATAGCAATAGTGACAAGAGCTGTTGTAAGTGCTGGTAACATGGAAAAATAAAGGCCATAGCAGTGTGCCAAAAATAAGGGTGAATTTGTAATTGTTGTGAAGATATGATTGTTGTAAGTTATATGGAAAGAAAGAGTAAAGAAAATCAACAGGAAAAAAATCAATCAATTAAAAAAGAAAAAGAAGCAGTAATAGTGTCATACAAAAGAATCCGTGCATATATCCATACAGTTGTGACACAATAAGGGGAAGTAATCAATTAATGCATTATATACACCGAGTGGAACATTCTAGAAAAATGTAAATGCATTCAGCATAGGAGTTGATTAAGATCACCTAAGCTTCATCTCTGAGTGCAGGGAATTTATCTAAGAAGGTTTGAAGGGATTCATCATTTGTTATGATATGTTTAAGGTTGGAACACTTCAATTTGACATATATTTTACCATCTCTAGAGAGAGAGAGAGAGAGAGAGAGAGAGAGAGAGAGAGAGAGAGAGAGAGATGCGGCCCTTTCACTCTTTAAATCAATCACCTTTCCCCTTAATCAATTACCTTTCCCTTTTGTCATTTATCTTTCCCTTTTTTAAGCCTCGCCTCGTATGTGAGTGAGAGGAGTGGCAGGGTGAGGACGTGCCGGCGAGAGCTCCTTGGAACTGCTGGGTCGGCAAGTCAAGTCAAGCAGGATAATGTACCTAAAATAAATTGGATTTGCACTCCATGTCGTCATAAAGCGTCTCTCGCTTCCAACATTGTTGAAAAATTGGATAAATTCAAGCAAGAATTATCTAGAGAAATATCTGTGGTTAAAGATGAGGTTGTATCTCGGATGTCCAGTGTTAAGGAGGAGTTGAGTGAGGTGGCAGGCGTGATTTTTTTTTTTTTTTTTTTTACAACAAAGGAGACAGCTCAAGGGCATAAAAATGGAAACTAATAAAAAAAAAACCTGCTACTCGCTGCTCCTAAAAAGACTCTAAAGAGGTGGCCGAAAGAGGGGTCAATTTCGGGAGGAGAGGTGTCCTGATACCCTCCTCTTGAAAGAGTTCAAGTCGTAGGCAGGAGAAAATACAGATGAAGGAAGATTGTTCCAGAGTTTACCAGCGTGAGGGATGAAAGAGTGAAGATGCTGATTAACTTGTGCGTAAGGGATTTGGCTAGTATAGGGATGAGCATGAGTAGAAAGTCGTGTGCAGCGGGGCCGCGGGAGGGGGGGAGGCATGCAGTTAGCAAGTTCAGAAGAGCTTTCAGCATGAAAATATCGATAGAAGATAGAAAGAGAGGCAACAATTGCGGCGGAATTTAAGAGGTAGAAGACTATCAGTAAGAGGACGAGAGCTGATGAGACGACATTGGACATCGAATTGTGATAATTTAAAGGAAATATCAGATAAATGGAAAATGAAACTGGATATCACAACCCAACGTTCTTTTCCCTTCACCTAACGTTCTTTACCTTCACACAACTTTTTTTCACTTCTCCAAACGTTCTTTCACTTCACCGAACGTTCTTTCAATTCAACCAACGTTTTTCCCTTCACCCAACGTTCTTTCCTTCACCTAACGTTCTTTCCCTTCACCCAACGTTCTATCCCTTCACCCAACGTTCTTTCCTTCACCCAACGTTCTTTCACTCCAACCAACGTTTTTTCCCTTCACCCAACGTTCTTTACCTTCACCCAACGTTTTCTCCTTTACCCAACCTTCTCTCCCTTCACCCAACGTTCTTTCCCTTCACCCAACGTTCTCTCCCTTCACCCAACGTTCTTTCCCTTCACCCAACGTTCTTTCCCTTCACCCAACGTTCTCTCCCTTCACCCAACGTTCTTTCCCTTCACCCAACGTTCTTTACCTTCACCCAACGTTCTTCCCCTTCACCCAACGTTCTTTCCCTTCACCCAACGTTCTTTCCCTTCATCCAACGTTCTCTCCCTTCACCCAACGTTCTTTCCCTTCACCCAACGTTCTTTCCCTTCACCCAACGTTCTTTCCCTTCACCCAACGTTCTCTCCCTTCACCCAACGTTCTTTCCCTTCACCCAACGTTCTTTCCCTTCACCCAACGTTCTCTCCCTTCACCCAACGTTTCTTTTCCTTCAACCAACGTTCTTACCCTTCATCCAACGTTTTTTTCCCTTCACCCAACGTTTTTTTCCCTTCACCCAACGTTCTTTCCCTTCACCCAACGTTCTAGTTTTCCCTGTCACCCTTCCCTCCCCCATCCTTCATCCAGCGTTCTCTCCCTTCACCCACCTAACTGTTCCTTCACTCACTCAACTATTCCCTTCCCTTCACCCGACGTTCCCTTCCTTCACTTACCCAGCTGTTCCTTCCCTTCATTCACCCAATCGCGGTTCCCCTCTTCCCTTCCCCCAGCTTCCCCCATCACTTATGCCTCCATCTTGTCACCCAACGTTCTCTCTTCAGCCAGCATTCTCCCTTCCACCCACCATACCCACGTCACCGAACTACCCCCGTCAAGTACTATTTCCCTTCGTCACCCAGAGTTCTCCTTCAGTAACTCAGGATTCACCTTTCACCCAACAATCCTTGAGTCACCCAGTGTCCCTCGTTGTGTAGCGCAACATCCCCCAAACTCAGGTCACCCAGCATTCCTTCCTTTACCCAAACCACCATCCGTCAGTGACCCAGTCAGTAGTTTCATATCTACATGGCCATATTCTTCGTGTTCGCCCATGTCACCCAGCGCTGCCTTTGTCCCCCAGCCTTCCTCCGTCACCCAGCGTTCCCTTATCAACATGTTCCCTTTTCCTCTCCCCCACGTTCTCAGGTTACAAATGTCCACTCATGTCAGCCAGCGTTCCCTTATCAACATGTTCCCTTTTCCTTTCCCCCACGGTCTCAGGTTACAAATGTCCACTCATGTCAGCCAGCGTTCCCTTATCAACATGTCCCTTTCCTCTCCCCCACGGTCTCAGGTTACAAATGTCCACTCATGTCACCCAGCGTTCCCTTAACAACATGTCCCTTTCTTTCCCCTCCCCCACGGTCTCAGGTTACAAATGTCCACTCATGTTAGCCAGCGTTCCCTTAATAACATGTCCCTTTTCCTTTCCCCCACGTTCTCAGGTTACAAATGTCCACTCATGTCAGCCAGCGTTCCCTTAACAACATGTCCCTTTTCCTCTCCCCCACGGTCTCAGGTTACAAATGTCCACTCATGTCAGCCAGCGTTCCCTTATCAACATGTCCCTTTCTTTCCTTTCCCCCACGGTCTCAGGTTACAAATGTTCACTCATGTCACCCAGCGTTCCCTTATCAATATGTCCCTTTCTTTCCTTTCCCCCACGGTCTCATGTTACAAATGTCCACTCATGTCACCCAGCGTTCCCTTATCAACATGTCCCTTTCTTTCCTTTCCCCCACGGTCTCAGGTTACAAATGTCCACTCATGTCAGCCAGCGTTCCCTTATCAACATGTCCCTTTCTTTCCTTTCCCCCACGGTCTCATGTTACAAATGTCCACTCATGTCACCCAGCGTTCCCTTATCAATATGTCCCTTTCTTTCCTTTCCCCCACGGTCTCAGGTTACAAATGTCCACTCATGTCAGCCAGCGTTCCCTTATCAATATGTCCCTTTCTTTCCTTTCCCCCACGGTCTCAGGTTACAAATGTCCACTCATGTCACCCAGCGTTCCCGCGTCCCTTCCCCCGCGTCCCTCGGCTTATCACTGTTTCCCCGCTAACATGTTCCGCTGTCAGCTAATATTCCTCCGTCTGTTGGCCCGGCGGCACACTCTTCCCCTCCTCCTCCTCCGCCTCGTCCTCCTCCTGGCACCAATTTGTAGGCCACTGTCGTCCTGTCACACATTTCGCCAAATCTCGAATGCTTCTGGCTCTCACAACATCTATTTCCAAAGGTCACAAAGGAGGTTAGTCGCGTTCTCATGAGAGTTTTATTCATGCTCATTATGCAGGAGCCTTGTCACACTACCACTGGACTTATAGAACTACAACTTATGGAAATACTAACACAACCTCTAGGAAAGCCTTATCAAATGTAGATGTATGTATTTTTTTCGTTCCACCTTTTCCTACACTTTTCTATGCCCATGAGCTGCTTCCCTTCCGGTAAAAAAAAAAAAAAAATACGGCTAGGGTAGGCTTTCCAATGTCTTATATAATGGGCCTTTTTCTCAATTAAATGTCCCTTACTTTGTTATTCTTTGCCCTTTTCTATTCTTTTTTGTAAGAGTTGTGCTTAGCGTTTTACTTTTTTGTTGTTTGTTTCTTTGTGTTTTTTTCCCTTGAGCTGGGGTGGTATTCTCAGACGCTTCCACCTCTCATGTCATCTAAAGGCCAAAATAGAGGTTCATCGGGTTTTCATGGGTGTTTTTCACGTTCATGGTACAGAAGAGGTTTCAAATTACCACCAGGGTCATAACAGTGCCTCTAGGAATGTCCAATTTTCCTACGAAAACCCTGTCAAATGTGAGTGTGTAAGCAGCGAAGCGTATGAAAATATGATTCCTGCTTCCTTTGCTGTAAAAAAATTCCGCACCTCTGCACCGTCCATCACTGGTCCACACTCTGCCAGCGTCCTGTAAATCACTTCTTATTTTGCCCGGCACAGTGGTCGGTCTCTGGTCTGTCTGGGTGATTAAGGCTCCTGATCCTCCTTTCCTGCCTGATTTGTTTCGACGTGTGTGTGCGGCGTGCGAAGAAGCCTTGTGTGTGTGTGTGTGTGTGTGTGTGTGTGTGGCTGGGTGGGTAGGTATGAAGACAGAGGGAGAGGAAGAGGAGAAATTAAGGGACGGAGGGAAGAGGAGAGAAAAAGAGGGAGGGAAGGAGGAGGAGACGGGGAGAGGGAAGATAAGAGAGAGGAAAAGAAAGAGGTAAAGAGAAGGCTAGAGAGAAGGGGGGAGAGAGAAAGAAGGGGAGAGAGAGAGAGAGAGAGAGAGAGAGAGAGAGAGAGAGAGAGAGAGAGAGAGAGAGAGAGAGAGAGAGAGAGAGAGAGAGAGAGAGAGAGAGAGAGAGAGAGAGAGAGAGAGAGAGAGAGAGAGAGAGAGAGAGAGAGAGAGAGAGAGATTGCCTGGCGTTCATTAGGTTCCTCATCCATCTTTTTTTCTTCTTCTTTCTCCTTCTCTTTTTCTCTTCACATCCTTTTATTGTTCTTGTTTTGTTTTTTGTTCATCATTTCCTTTATCTTTATCTTTTCCTCTTTTTTTTTCTTCCTTCTTCTCTTTCTCCTCCATATCTTCCGGCCTTCTCTTCCTCCACCTCTTTCCTCTATTGTTCCTCTTCCTTTTCCTTGTCCTCTTCTTCTCTTTCCTCTTCTTCCTCCTCTTCCTCTTCCTCTTATACGTAATTTCATCTTCTAACTCTCTCTTTCACATCCCTCTTCTTCTTCTTCTTCTTCTTCTTCTTCTTCTTCCACCTCCTTCTTCTACTGATCTCTTTCTTCTTACTCTGATCTTCCTCCTCCTCCTCCTCCTCCTCCTCCTCCTCCTCCTCCCTTCGTCACCGTCCCGCCATCCTTCTTCACGCCGTCTTTATTATCATTATAAATTCCGTCACAATCCTCCGTGCCGCGTTCGGGGGTGACTGCTGCCATTATGTTCACTTTTTGGCGCTCCGTCTCCGCCTCATCCGCCTCGTTATATTACGCTGAAGGACGCTCTGCCGCCCTCACGTGTTGGGCCACCGCCACCACCACCACTAACAACATCACCACTACCATAACCATAACTACCACCATCAGCATCAGTACCACCAGTGTCACCACCATCACTATCACCACCCCCTCCACTGTCACTACCATTACCAACATCACTACCACCTCCACGATTAACACCACCACCACGACCACCAGTATTACCATCACCAGCACCACCAGCATTACCAACAACGCCGTCACCATCACCAACAGCATCACCACCACCGGTATATCGCTACCACCACTGTTACCACCACCTCCACTAACACTACTTTAACCAACACCACTAACATCACCACCATAACCACTACCACGACCACCACCACCACCACCAGGATCACCACTAACACCATCACCATCACCACCAGCATCACCTCCAGCATAACCATCACCACCACCAGCAATAACAACATCAACACTAACCGCAGTATTACCACATCACTTCCACATCCACACCCTCTCGCCTTCCACTCTTACCACATCATTCCCTTAATTAATCGTCTTTTCCTCCTCCCCTCACCTCTCTTTACCTCCTTTCTTGCCCTTACTATGTTTCCACTATCGTCTCATCGGTCCCTTCATATCATTCTTTCTCATCGTGTCATCAATATTACTTCACTACCACCATCACCACCGCAGCTTCCTCCTCCTCCTCCTCCTCCTCCTCCTCCTTCCCCCCTTCCATAGACGCCTTCCTCAGCGGCCATATATCTGGTGTCGAGTGAAGGAGAAACTGCCACGACAGCCTAAATTGGTAATACTTTTTGGACTCGTGTTATTTTCCTGATGGGCTTCTTATCTTTTATTTTTCGCTCTTTTGTTTTTCTTTACCGTATGTAATAAGAAAAGGCATAAGATAAAGGCTGTAGAGTTGGGAGGATACGTAATAAATGCGCGTGGCGGCTGTGCTCATCTCCGTTCCATTGTCCCTTTGCGCCTGTGTTGCGAGAGAACATGAAGGGAGATGATGGGGAAGTGGATGATGGAGGGAGAGATGTGGCAATAGTGGAAGCATGTTGAGGGCAGAGAGGTGTGTATATGAAAGTGATCTGGTAATACTGAAAACACGGGTGGAAAAGGACGATTATTTAAGGGATGTGGCAACAATACAGGGCCAGTGTGACATCCGGGTCACCACAGTTTACCTTCCTCAGGTTTCCCCAGGTACCCATTTACCCACCGCCCCGAAAGGAAGGGTGAACAGCTGGGTGGGTTGCACGCCGACTGCCCAAGCCGGGATTCGAACTCGGACCAGCAGATTCGTAGTTAGGGACGGTAACCACTGCGCCACTGCTCACCGAAAAAAAAATATACCGTGATGACAAAGAGTGGATGTATAGTGCGGTGATGTGACTGGCTGATGGTGATGAAACTAATGCAGTAATTATCGATGACTCAAGGACGGATAAACGTAGGAAAAAGGAGTAAAAATATATTATCACAGAGGAAAAAAAACGACCAGAAAATCACAAAATAAAAGTGTTGATAAAAAATGTATATGTAAAAAAAAAGGAAAAAAAAAGTGCTGAGAAAACTAGAAAAATATGAGGATGATGGAAATAGATTATGACAGAAGAGGAAAAAACAAAAACAAAACATCACAAAGAAACACGATGACAAAAAAACATGAGAAAAACAGGACAGAAATAAGTACTCACAAAAACTACAAAAAACATGACAAAACACGAAAAAACACAATCACACCAAAAAATGATGAAAATAGATCATGACAAGAGGAAAAAAAACCCACAAAAGAAACGCGACGACAAAAAAATTATGAAAAAAAAAACGCCAAGAAAAGTGTTCGTAAAAAAAACTACAAAAAAATATGACAGAAAAACACGAAAAAAGCACAATGTCAAAAAAAAAAGAAAAAAATGAAGAACAAAAAACAAACAAAAAAACAACAGAAACACAAATAAGAAAAAAATGAAAACAATGGCAAAAACGAAAAAAAACATTGAAAAAAAAAGAAAAAAAAGAACAGTAACCCCCAAAATCAGTCAAAAACAAACAAACAAGCACAGAATGACAAAAAACACGAAAAAATACAGAATGACCCCCAAAAATGAGAATAATGAAAAACAACAACCACGTAACACTACTCCATGTTTTGTATCCATGAAAATAAAATATAAATAGTATTCCAGCACCAGGGAAACCTAGATGCACGGGCGCTTTTCATGTCCTGTAAGTAAATTTAGGGAGATAAAGGCGCCGGGTGTGTAATAGAGTTGTAGAGATAATAGAGTTGGTAATGGAATAGAGACAGCGAGATAAAAGGTGTGTGTGTGTGTGTGTGTGTGTGTGTGTGTGTGAGAGAGAGAGAGAGAGAGAGAGAGAGAGAGAGAGAGAGAGAGAGAGAGAGAGAGAGAGAGAGAGAGAGAGAGAGAGAGAGAGAGAGAGAGAGAGAGAGAGAGAGAGAGAGAGAGAATGCGAGGCAGGCAATAATGGAAGGGTGGAATAAGAGGAATAAAATGAATAGGAGGAGGAGGAGGAGGAGGAGGAGGAGCAATGAATTTATCCTCCCATTTTTTTCTGTGTTGGAGAAGAGGATGGTGGTGGTGGGGGTTGTGGTGATGGTGGTGGTGGTGGTGATGCGGGAAGGTAAGTGGTGACTGTGGTAGTGATGACTGTTGTGGTGGTGGTGCTCTTGGTGATGAAGTGATGTTATTAGCCCTACTGATGACGTTAGCCTAGTTGTGGTGACGATGGTGATGAAAGTAGTTGTGTATGGTGGTGGTGGTGGTGGTGACCCAATTAATGGTGCCGGGTGAACGTACTGTATAGGCGTGATGGAGGTGGAGGTAATAATGGTGGTGGTGGTGGTACTGTTGTCAAGGGTAAATTCGAGGCTGTCAAAAGGTGCTGGAAGTTAAGTAATGTTGGGTTGCGGCGTTGGTTGTATGTTATGTTATGTTGTGTTATGTTGGTATGTTATGTTATGCTATGCTATGTTACTAAGGATTTCAGAGGCTGTGCGGCCTCGTTTTTTGGGAATAATATCGTAACGAACAATCGTATCGGTACGAGATTTTGCGACAGTGTATTTCACACACTGCCTTAATTTTTAAGGGTATCGCCAACCGCCACAAGTAGAGAATAAAGGCACTTGTCCCTATACCAAGAGGGTAAAGTCATCAGTGTCAGGCAAAGATACGAACACAACTACCAGAGGCTCCGCCCACCTTGTTCCTCTTCCCTCCATCTCCCGCCTCCTCCCTTCTCTCTCTCTCTCTCTCTCTCTCTCTCTCTCTCTCTCTCTCTCTCTCTGGAAGATACATACATACTCGAGAATGATATTTTTTTTTCAATTAAGGCATGCTTGATGTGATACTGGGACTTTAATTTTGAGCATAGTGATACACATCTGGGCCGTGGACGTATGACATGTGAGAGTAGGGTGAGGTGGTAAATGATGACTACCATGATTGATGGTAGAACGATTGCTCGCTTGTATTTGTTTCTCTCTCGTTTGTTTTTTGTTATTTTCCTTTTTGCTACCTTTCTTCGTCACCTGACTTTGACTCGCGGCACCAGTCGTCAAGTGTATCCTTAGTAAACCAAGAGTGTCCTTGCCATCACTATATTGTATAAAGTTCCTTAATATAAGCCTCATAACCCAGTGTCCCTCATCCACACTCAGTGATTCACTTTTAGTACTACCTCAAACATTTTATACCTTCGCAATTCTTCCCGTTACCATACTTTCAGCTCTTCCCTGACAATAAAATTAATAGCACCACTATAATTTGGCGATAAGAGCACCATTACTTTTATCAGTAGGTACATGCTATACAATAGCCCTACGAAAACGTACACCATAAACCACCAAACCACTACGCTACCAATAGTTACGGAGGTAATTAGGCTATGTAAGTGATACGTTACTCTACTCTCAACTCTATTTAAAGGATGCCTATCAGTATTAGAAAGAGTATATAACGCCACTACAATTAATGCATGCCTTTCATTCATTATAGTTACGAAGCTACATGAGAGAGAGAGAGAGAGAGAGAGAGAGAGAGAGAGAGAGAGAGAGAGAGAGAGAGAGAGATTGAGGGAAGCTCCTGGAGACAGGCGGCTCATTCTGGCGCCCGACGCATCTGATTGGCTGTTCAGCAGCGCGTCTGTGATTGGTTCACTTCGCCTCCCATCTCTCCCTCTCGCTTTCGATGACGTCATTTGTAAACAAAACTCAGCTGACAAGCCTGACAGCGAAGGAGATGTACAGGGATGGGAGATGCCTGACATTATACGGCACCCTTTCCAGTCACCCTTGACGACATAGGGCATTATAATAATATAGATGGCTACATTAAACAAATAAGATGTGGCAAGTATAACAGGTGGGGGCACACCCAGATGATTCGTCACCCATGCTTCAAATAGTGCAACTTTCAGTATAAATGACTGCTTGTAGTGATATTAGCGAATATTTAGTGGCGTTAGTGACTATTTAGCGATGTTAGCAACTATTTAGGGGCGTTATCGACTGGTAAGGTCTTAAGGGATGCTTAGTGTAGCGAAACCTTTTTTTATCTTGGGCGAATCCACCAGGAGCGAACAGTTTAAGGTGCGAATACCTACAGGTGGCGAAACCACTGGGAAGCCCTCTTTAAAGGTGTCCAGACCTTGAATACAAAGCATAAGCCGACTTACAATTGGAACCCATTTATTGCTAAGTAAACAGAGGTTTGGAGTTTTAAGTAAAAGTCGCCGTAGGGTTAGGTAAGTCAAGTCCATAAGGATATAAATTAATCAGCCCTGCAAAGTTAATTTCAGCTGGCTCACAAATTTAGATTAGCCATGCACTTCTCAAATAACTCGTTACCATAGCCCGCAACCTTGACTGCTGTGCAATATTCCATGAACATGTATCTGATCCATACGGTAATGTTGGCAAAATGATGCTATTCCTTACGTCCCTCTTCACCTCCATGAAACATTAAAATCCTACCCAGTGCTTCTAAAACATTCCTACATTTTACATCCCCTGTCCTTGTTCCACCATCCACTTCTACATGCTTACATAACACTGTCCCCAGGCATATACTAAAAATCTTTATCAACCTAACTTTCCTGTTCACCTATCACTACCCCACATTTTTCGGTATTCATTATGCACTTCACCACTTTCTTCTTGGTGTTTTTACCCACCTCATGAGATAGAGCTCCTCATTACGAGTAAATTGAACCCCATATTGACAAGGCGCACTCTGTTTATAATGGCGACACAGAATTTTTAAAATTTAATTGCATTTTTAGCGATCAGAAGTCGGCAGCGATACATCAACCCGCATCAAAGCCAGAGGGCACACTGGGTTAGGTTAGGTTAAGTTGGGTTAGGTTAGGTTGGTTAGGTTAGGTTGGGTTAGGTTGGTTAGGTTAGGTTTGGTTGTCTGTTCTGGACGAAACTAATTTTTTCTGGTAGATGTCGGCGTGATTTTAAATAATCTACTAGTTATTTTTGGTGTAAATCACATTAGTTTCTGGGGGGAATAAAAAAAATTTGGTTGATTTGCGCCAAAAACAAGTGGTGGATTAATTAAAAACAAGCCAAAATCTACCGTAAAAAATTAGTTTCGTCCAGAAAAGAGGGTGTTGAAATACTTAATACTTACCTCTTTTCTGTGACTGGCACATTCTCCATTTCTCCCTATTTAAGGCGTGCTGCACATACACCTCTACCTAAACAGATGGAAGATACATTACTGAATGAACTAGGTGTATGAAATAGAAGATATAGTGGGGCTGGGGAGAGGTAAGTTGTGCATAATAGGGTAAATTATAACAAGGCGTCATCAATAATGATATATTTACAAACTCCTTATGTAACAAAAACTTTTGCTAATTGCGATGACAATCCTGACATGCTCATTTTTAATAGGTTGTTTTATCCTTTCCCTTTGGCCAGAGGCAAAGGCCACATATCAGACACATTCCAGAAGAACATGGTACATTCAAGTACGTATAGCCTTGGTTGAGATAATACCGAATCCTCAAAAATAAATTTAAGTAAGGAAACCACTCACTGACATGGGACTCAATACATAATACAAAAGCATCTACGACTTTTTCCTTGACACTATCCTTTCCCTTTGGCCAGTGCCAAAAACCACATATCAGACACATATCAGAATTACATACTACATACAAGTATACCCAGCTTTGGTTAATATAATAATCCTCAAACATTAAAGTAAACAGACCACTCAGTGGACATAGGATTCAATACATAAGACAAAAGCATCTACTTTTTTTTTTACCTTGATACACTAGCATTGCTTTTAATACAAAGGGTTACTGAAAAATTTGTGGACTATGGTAGAAAGACATGAGATAGGTACACCTTTAACTTGACACATTTTTCGATCACACCTTAGACCTTAATACCTCAATAACTATGTTCATCGTCTATTCTACCTTCTGATAGTACTGGAACACTTACATCAGACTCAGACTTTGCAAGACTTTCCCCAATTATTAATCTTGCTTTTGAACTAGGCTTTTTTAAGCACATACCTATATTTTCTCGTTTTCTCTTCCTTGTCGAATACAACCGGTCTTGCTTAACACACTTTTTATTACCTGGCTCTGAAACAGTTGTCACATCCACAGGCCAGTTACTGTTGTTTGGTGGATAACTCGTGCCAGCATCTAATGTTGCAATTAACTTACACAACAAGCTATTAGCAGTTTTCAAAACTTGAAGGTCCTTACTTTCACTACATTTTGGGAGAAGCTGTAACATAATTTTGTTTTCAATTGTTCCTGGTATTTCACAACTTGTCTATCATAGGTTTCCTCATTACTTACATCATGAATCATATTAATTTCTTCTGTTGACACCTTAGGTTTGGCTATTTCCTCATTACTTACAACATCATGGATCTTTTCAATTTCTTCTGTTGGCAACTTTGGTTTAGCTATCTGTGACTTATTTCTTAAAAATTCTGCAACTGCATGTATATGCTTACATATGTTCTTCATACCTTTAGCATTGTCATCACATGTGCACACATACATGCATTTACAGACATGACAGTCTGGACACCTTTCCCTACATACTTCACAAGTAGGATTATTTGTCTGTATCTCATAAAGCTTATTTTCAAAAGATTCAGAGGACACAGTGAAAAGGCCATGATCCTCCTGAGTAACTTCGAGCTTCATGCCTTTTTCATGTCTCTCTCTGAAAGGTTTTCCAGTTCTTTTCTTCATCAAGTCTACCATTCGCTTAAAAAGTTTCTCCTTCACCATTTTATTTAAAGCTAGTATTGTGTAATCCAATCTTTTAACTTTTTTACCTTTCAAATATACATATTTCAAAAGTCTATGCATGCTCTCTAGATGATTGTTTGTGTTTAGAATTGCACCCTCACGATAGCACTGTGGCCATAACTGAATTCTGTTCTCACAAAGATAATTTTCTTTGAAATAATCATGAAATCTTTCAAAACCAGCTTCTAACAAATAGCTGAGAAAACCCTTACATTGCTTGTGAAATTCATTTTCTTCTTGTTCATCCATGAGAACTCTGACCATTTGATAAACTGATAGTTTTTCCATGAATGGTGCACTAATCTTGGATGCAATATTCTTTCTGAATGACCTGTCTGTGTGCCAGCAACAGTTGATATATTTAACAGGTAAATTCATATCTCTACCCATGGTTGCATCCCAAGCATTTCTAAAAACTGGATCATCATCACTCATGAAAGTATATGCTCTGACTTGACCCATACGTTTTTTCACTGAATTTAAGAAAGCCTTCAGAATACTGGGATTTACACTGCTGCTGATAAGGAAAGCTACTGGGAAACCTTTATTGAGATCAGTAAGAATCATTAATGTGGTTAACTGGAATCCTGAATATTGGCTAATGCAATGAGTTGAATCCATGCATACCTGTATCTTGTCACAAGATTTCATCTGGGTAGAAAATATTAATTCTTGTCCCCTTTCATAAAACCTAATACAAATTCTTTGGATGGTATTTCAGGATTATCTGAATCTACATCTCCTTGATCTTTGAAATACAAGACTTCATTGGCATCCTGCATTTCTTTAACAATTAATCGTACACTTGTGCTGTCATCAGAGTGTCTGCTGTGGGTTTTATTCAATCCATACCTAACACAAATATTATCTATATCCTTCTTTTCTAAGAAAGACATTCGATTACTGCCTGCTGACTCCCGCACTCTGTCCAAAATTATGTCATGTTCGATCCCTTGTGTAATCATACCTGGAAAGAAATATCTTACTTAGTAAAGAAAAATAAGTTATAAAAATGTAAAACATACTGGCATTAGTTAAACTCAATCACTGTCTCTGATCATGCGTACAAGAAGTGTAGCTACATAGATTTAGAGGCAGTTATGATAATTAGATACTGAAAACAGGCCAGCTACCGCCTTGACTCATTCCTGCAAACTTAACTGTAATAGAAATGGAAATTATTATAGTAATTGTAATAAATTGGTATCTATATGGATGATGTTGTAAGTAGGGGCGTTTCTAGGATTCAAAAGCATTCAGAGTCCCTGGTACCAGAAGATCAAGGAGAGGTGTGCTCCTATAGCCCAAAGTTACAACAGCAGCAAAGGTAAATAATCTAGCATGCAGAAATTACTGTAAATACTAATAAACAGACATGGGGCAATTACCTTTGTTATGCAATTGATGACTATTATAATTACTTCATATTTTCACAATTACGATTAAGAATACAATAAAATTAGATGTAATTGATTATGATTACAATTACTTGCTGTATTAATCATAATTACAGTCGTGATTATAGGAAGAGCTAAAAGGTGAACTTGCACATTTCATACTCGTTTACCATATTTACTAAATATGATATGAATAATATCAATTTATACTGTACCACAACATTTTGAAAGAAAGTGCCGAAATGCATGTGCAGTATTTATTAGTAATGTAGTACAATATTAATAGTTCATAAGGTACATACTCATACAATAGATTTCTAACTCTTGGCAAGTTGGAGGTCCACTGTCAGCACAGATAATGATTACCCCATGTCTGCTAATAAATGCACTATAATCATCATAAGCATAACAATGTACTGGGGCTTATGAGTTTGAGTGGTAGGTAAGGAAATACATGTTGAGATAACAGAAAATTTACACTTACGCTTTGCAGATATGATGATTTCATCACAAGCTAAAACATAAGGCATTGTTAATATCTTCATATATACAGGAGTGAAGGGGTTAAGCTATGACGCCAAAAGGTGTCACTGTATATATATATATATATATATATATATATATATATATATATATATATATATATATATATATATATATATATATATATATATATATATATATATATATATATATATATATATATATATATATATATACAGTATCCTCGATTACTGTGGTTTCTATTTACGCAATTTCACGTCAGCGTGGTGTCCAAAATCCCAACAAATGTTTCATTTACACTTTTTTCCCCACTTTTACGTGTTGGTCATAATCGGATTCCACAAGAAACCATCTCACCTCAAGTATAATATGACCTTTTTTGCAAATGAAGCAAAAAGATCAAATGAGCATACATAAATTGCTTTTGTCATGGAATAACCTGAATTACAGGTTGATTTCCAATACTCGGCACGCCTCTGGTCCCAGCCATGCCGAGTTTGGGAGATCCAACTTGTAACATATCTTGATAAAGCAAGAAAGTAAGCATGTGTCTTAACTCATGGGACAACCTATATATATACTGTTATTTTCTAGCTAGATAATTAATGTGCATTACATACCTGCAATCTTATCCTGTTCACTCTTGGGAAGTGTCATGTGAACCTGGCTGTTAAAATCAAGGTTGTGATCACGATGGTCAGAGTAAAGGTCACACAAATATTTTCATCCTTCTTCACAACTTCAATTGATGAGGTGCAGTAAAACCCCATCTTACAGGTACCTGTTAGAATTAAAATGAAAAAAAATAAAATAATTAGGTGTGTGAGGGAAGAACAAGGGGACTTAATTTTTCTAGCCCATTACTGGTAACCCCACATTTTAGCACCTATAAAAATAGTGTAAGGTTTATTACTGAGATTAATTAATCCATTTACATATACAAGATTATTTACCTTGGCTCTTTTCTGCACGACTCTTACTGGAAATCTTCGTTGACTGAACACCTGATCTTCGACAGTAGAATATCTGTTTGGTGCCATCACATGATTTCTTTGGTCCAGAATGAGCCGTGTAATTGACTCAAATGTCCAGTTCCATACAGTCTTTCCATCTCAAGAAATCTGTGGAGAATTAATTGTTTTGGTATTTTTTTTTACTACTGTCACCTACATAGACTTGCTCCTATATTCCCCACTCTGGCTTTCATTTCCCTCATACAACGATCCAAATACACATTAAACAGCCATGGTGACATCACACATCCCTGCTTTACTTCCACTCTTATGTCGAATCTCTGACTAAGCTTTCCATCCACCCTCAAACATGAACGTGTCCTTCTATAAAATGTCTTAATTGCCTCCAAAAACTATCCTCCTATATCATATATTCTTAGAACATTCCATAGACTCAGATCAGACTCGATCAGTAATCTCCCAAAAACTTTCCCAGGTACACTGAACTTTATAGTCCCTCTATAGCTATTGCACTCACTCACTACCTTTACCCTTGTAGAAATGCACAATTATTGCCTTCCTTCATTCCCACGGAACTTTTTTCTGCCTCCACACAAGTTTACACATATATGATGTCCACCCTACCACTACATCTCCATAGAAAAATTTATGGGGCTAATCCATACATACCTGCAGTTTTACCACATTTCTAACCTAGATATTGTTTTCTCTACTAATGCTCTATCAACTTCTTTCTGCACACAAGCGGGCTTTCCACCTGCTCCCATACCCATATTTGATACAGTAGCTTCCCCAATTGTCTTCTTCCTCATTAGACGTTTAAAATTAATTATCTGTACTGCAGTCACATATATTTTACCACCTACAAGCCTACCATCCACTATCATACTTTTACTGTTCCACAAAGGATCTGCTGAGCGAGGAGTGTTGAAGCCCGGGGCCGGCCTAAACTACCCCCTGGATGTGTCCCTGTTTAATATTAACATGACTAATATTATCATAAAAACTTGGTAGAGGGCCATAGGCCTACAAAATATACCAATTGATGTTTTTACGTGTGACACTCTGCCCAGCAACAATCATCAGATAAGGGACATGTCATGTTTTGTGGAGGACAGGGCAACTTAACTTGGATTTTCATAGGACTAGACAAGTAAAGACGATATCAAGTCAATTTTGTGACTGCACAAAATTTGCCTATTATAAAACTAATATAAAAAACGTATTTTAATATGTATTTGAAAAAAAGTATACCAAATACCTTGACAAAATTTATTTAAATACTGTAAAATTTTTGTATTTGAAAATAAAATTTTCAAATACAAATGTATTTAAATGCTTTTAAAATACAATACTGCCCATCTCTGGTCATAACTCATATGAGGATAATGCCAACTCAGTTTGTCAGTTTTCTTAAATTATGAATAGCTACTTTAACTAACCACATTTCCTTAACCAATGCAGCTTACCTTCCTCAGAAGTAAACTCATGCTGAGCTTTGTGAATCTCAATGTCATGGACTAAAGAAAGGTGTTCCCTGTAAGCAGTAAGGGTAGCAAAAGTCACATTGCATTCTGTACATTGCACAATAGTTGGGCCATCTGAATGGGATACAGGGCCAGGGTTCACACCATGCTGTCGACGTTCATGAGCTCGTTTGTTACAGGAGGTGGAAAAAACTTTATCGCAGTAAGTGCACACTTTTGAAGCATCAGGAACTGTTATCTCTGCCACTTCATAGTTGTCTGTGGTGTTTACACCATGAACTTTCTTTTCATGTCTTTTCCTGCTCCAGTCTTTGGTGAAGTCTTTGTTGCAGAAATTACACTTCACGAATACATGAGCGTGAGGATTCATAACAGTACTACTTTGACTGTGATTATCCAGTCCTGCCATTGTTAAGTCAATGTTCTTCTTCTTCTTGGAGTTTTGGTGTGGCTGTGCAGGCTGTGACACCACAGCCTCTAGAGCCCAAAGATGGAGTAAGCGGGTACAGCTTCAGGTTACATGTGGACCTTTGTTGTAGATGGCTGGACTTTGTAAGAAGGTCCTGGTAAGGTTGACTGCTTTGGAAGCCAGGCTGGGAGCAGTAGAACCATCCAACAGGTCAGCTAATGTGGATCTGTTGGGGTGAAAAACAGACACTGAGTGGAGAAGACCAATAGGATCTGCATGACTGGGAAGGGGGAGGGGGAACTGTTAGGAAAGAAGTCACAACAGGAAGATGGTCACTATCCATGAACAGGCTTGTTGTAACATTAGCGAGGAGTATAGGGCCATTCCCAGGCAGAGGTCAAGGGTGGAGGGGGTCCCTAAAACTGGGTTAAACCTGGTAGGGAGGCCAGATGGAGTGAGGAGGGAGAAAGAATTGCTGTCTGCCAGGAAACCCGATAGCAACAGACCTCCAGTTCCTGGGAGTGAACCAGAACAGGTTGCAGAGGTTTCGCCACTTTCTGGTTCAGCTGTTTGCTAATCTCGGTCTGGTTACACCTCTGCATGCAGACACCTGTCTGCTCCTTACCTATGAATGCTCACCAATGAAAAGATATTTGGGATATATGTATCAAGTGGGGTGTTGGTTTACATACATCAGGAAAAGGACTGGTCCTCATGTTGAGTAGTCGCTTATTTGAATGTGTTAAATTAAAAAAAAAGACATGTAAATGTGTTTTATTATTTTTCTTACTTGTTTTAATTATAGAACACGGCCTAAATGACTCTCGGTCTAATGGGATCACAGCCTAAACGACTCTCAGCTTAAAGAGATCACGGCCCAAATAACTCTCGGCCTAAAGGGACCACAGCCTAAATGACTCTCGGCCTAATGGGATCATGGCCTAAACGACTCTCAGCCTAAAGGGATCATGGCCTAAATGATTCTCGGCCTAAAGAGATCATGGCCTAAACGACTCTTGGCATAAAGGGATCACAGCCTAAATGACTCTCAGCCTAAAGGGATCATAGCCTAAATGACTCTCGGCCTAAACAACTCGGCCTAAAAGGATCATGGCCTAAACGACTTTCAGCCTAAAGGGATCACGGCCTAAATGACTTGAGCCCAGTTATAATACGACAAAATATTTAAGCAAAACTACCCTTAAATTTTTAGAGGGTTGGTTAGCTAGAAAGAGATACAGGGAAGTTAGGGGTGGATTTATTTATTATTTACTTATACCTATTTTTACTGTTACATTATTCTAGGTCATATCCATTGTCTCTACTTAGCTTTGGGGTGCTCCATGACATAATGGTAGCGTGTTTGCTTCACAACTGAGCAATCCCATGTCAATTCCTGGGTTGAGCTTTAATTTCTTAGGTGTTTTTTCAGTACCCTAAGCCTGTGCCCACCCAGCAGTGATGGGTACCATGTGTAAATCGGGGTTTCTGGCCCATATCATGGGACTAGGTATCTTGGTGCTCTACACCTATGTCCCACCGCGTGACAATGGACATGCCTAGAGACCCAGGGTCATCCTGACCCAGCAATACCAAAGTACTACTATATGGCCTAAGTTGCCTAGCACATCAAGTCACACAAGAAAGCGGAAGAATTATGGTAAGATCAGTCTAAACATTCCATTATCGAAACATCTATAAAGAGCGAAACGTGCAGGTATCGAAACCACACTGTATTAAACCAAATCCCTGTTAGGTAGCAAAACCTCTTGTGCAAACGCTACGGGTGGCGAAACCTCTGTAAAGGTAGGTAGGTAGAGGTAATAGGCCTGTAGACTACACATTAAATTGCACTACCATAGGGAGGTCATATAGTGTGAGGGACTTGGGACTTCAAGTGAGTAGTGACCTACGCCCCAAGGAATAGTGTATTATAGCTAAAAATAACGCCAAGATACTCGGTAAAAGGAATTAATAAAGGAAACACTGATAAAAAAAAAAAGGTAATAAGAATTAGTAGCCAGGACAGGACTAGTGGTACCTAATGGGTATAAGCTGGAAAAACTTAGATGCAGGACACACATAGGTAGATAGTGGTTCACAGACAGTGGTGAACGACTGGAATTTGTTAAGTAAACATGTACGAAGTGCTGAGTCACTAGGTAGGTACCTTCCTTTAAAAGTCGCGGTAATTGTTTATAATAAGTCCGCGTCCCCATTCTCTACCCACACCCCCCCAATCCCTCCAGCAAACTTGGGGAACTGTGGGGAATCGGGGTTTTGGGGGGGGGAGGCATATATGAGTGATAACCTAACCTAACCGGGGGGCTGCGCCCCCCTGGACCCCCCCCGACAGGTTGCTAACTAACCTAACTGGGGCTGCGCCTCCCTGGACCCCCCCGACAGGTTGCTAACCTAACCTAACCTAACCTAACCTAAGCTAACCTAACCTAACCTAACCGGGGGGCTGCGCCCCCCTGGACCCCCCCCGACAGGTTGCTAACCTAACCTAACCTAACCTAACCGGGGGGCTGCGCCCCCCTGGACCCCCCCGACAGGTTGCTAACCTAACCTAAGCTAACCTAACGTCACAGTACCTTTTTTTTAGCGCTGTACGCCAAACGGAAAAGACCCAAGAAGAGAAAATCGTGTATTGTTTACATTCATTTACGACAGAGCTCTCTCTCTCGACTTAGAAAAACGTGAGACGCAGCACATTCCCGGAGCTATTACAGCCATACTAAACACGTCCCCCTAAAAATGTTTGCATCTACGACATGGCCTCAGTGTGCTGTAATGATTATATAAGTTTTATTGTTGTAAGTAACGCGGACTTGTTATATAGTATAACCAAAGTCGCTTGTATGAGAGTACAGATAGGGATGACAGGTGGGATTAATAATTATAGGCTAGAGCGAGGGGACGGGGCGGAAGGCTATCCAGAGGTTTCGTCACCAGCTGGTGTTCGCACTCCAACCAGTTAAACTAAGGCTATCCTCAACCAGTTAAATCTGACATTCTCCTGCGTGTGGGGGGCTGCACCCACTACCCCCGCCTGATTCAAGATAAATTAATCTTCATGAAGTCGGGATTAGCATATTCAAATGAGATGATTAGGTACCGAAACTAATGCGCGATCGAACACCTATAGGTGGCGAAACCTCTGGCGGAAGTACCTACAGCAGCAAAGTTTCATGCACAAGTGTCAGCCTTGCTATTTTTATTCCTACCTAATTTGCTTCGGCGGTACATATACTAAAATTGCGGTGGTAATAAGTAAAGAAAACGCATATAGCAAGGCGGTCAGCCAGTCATGTTATAAGTTTTACTACATACATTCTTAACTGATTTTATATTCCACTAATTCTTTCATACCCTGTCTATCCCCACTTGAAACAAAATTATATCATTCTTACCAGGTGTGGGTGAAGATGAACAGCCACTGTTACAGGCTGTGGTGGAGGTATACCATGTCGGGATAGCGGCATCAGGTCATCCCTCTCTACCGTTGTGGCGGTGCCGCGGTGGTATTACTACTGTAGAACGTGTAGGCACTGCATCACACTATGTGGAGTAATGTAAATGTCTAAGGAGACAATGATATTAGCCGGGAAATGAATGAGTCTATGTTGAGCAGTCTCTGCTATGATATCCCGCGCCGTTCCCGCCAGGTTTTGTTTACAAATGACGTCATCGAGAGCTAGAGAGAGATGGGAGGCGAAGTGAACCAATCACAGACGCGCTGCTGAACAGCCAATCAGATGCGTCGGGCGCCAGAATGAGCCGCCTGTCTCCAGGAGCTTCCGATATTGAGGGAGAAGGGAGGAGGCGGGAGATGGAGGGAAGAGGAACAAGGTGGGCGGAGCCTCTGGTAGTTGTGTTCGTATCTTTGCCTGACACTGATGACTTTACCCTCTTGGTATAGGGACAAGTGCCTTTATTCTCTACTTGTGGCGGTTGGCGATACCCTTCAAAATTAAGGCAGTGTGTGAAATACACTGTCGCAAAATCTCGTACCGATACGATTGTTCGTTACGATATTATTCCCAAAAAACGAGGCAGCACAGCCTCTGAAATCCTTAGTAGGTTAGGTTATCTTATGTTATGTTAGATTAGGTTAGGTTCGGTTATTTCATGTTATGCTGTGTTATTTTATGTTATGCTGTGTTATGTTATGTTATGTGGTTGAAAGTCGCTCACGTTAACGTTCCTCTACTGACAGGGTTATAGATTTCCCCCTTATTCTGTGTTCTTTGGTATGTATTTGGCAACACTGCTTGTCACTATAACAACAGCAACAACAACAACATCAAGGTCTCGTTCCGCGGTAATTTCCCCCCACACAAAAGAACATAAAGATTAAAATGTATCAACTATTTTTCCAGCGGGAATCTTTTTTTTTTTCGTAATTTTCCCCACACAACAAAAAATAAATAAGAAGATTGAAAGGCATTGACTATTTTACCAACAGCAATATTTGTTTGTTTTGGGCAACTTTCGTCGCAAAACAGAAACAAAAAGACTAGAATGTTTTGGCTGTTTTGATGAAGGTGGTGGTTTGTGATGGTGACGACAATGGTGATGGTGATAGTGTCCGATATGTAGGCACAACACAACACAGCACAACACAACACAGCACAACACAACACAGGACAGGACAGGAGGACGAGGATGCAGCAGGAAAGCACTCGTCATCATCATCATCCCTCAGCGGCCCTTCCTGTTTTAATGATGGTGGTGGTGGTTTGTGGTGATGATGGTGATGGTGATAGTGTCCGATATGTAGGCACAACACAACAACACAGGACAGGAGGAGAAGGAGGAGGACGACGAGGATGCAGCAGGAAAGCACTGGTCATCATCATCGTCCCTCAGCGGCCCTTCCTGTAGCGGCGTCAGGTAGTCCGCTGGTCACGTTGCCGGCAGGGTTGAGGTGCGGGCCGCCGTTCCCACGAGTGCCGTCCGTCGCCCGCCACTACACACTTCCTATTTGTCTCATTTGTTTTATCTTTCTGGTCCTAATTCTTCCTTTTGTTCCTCCTCTTCCTTAGCAAAAGTTCAGCAATGTTGATCACTCCAAACTCTTCACGCTACAGACTAACCAGAGGACAAGAAACAATGGAAAAACAATTCAAGAAAAGCAATACCGACATCAGCAGGAGTTATTTCTCGAATAGAGTTGTTCGCCACTGGAACAACCTTCCTGTAGAAGTAGTTAGCGCAGAGACAATCGACTCCTTCAAGAAACACATTGATCGGCACTTTGCTGCAACGGGAGTGAAATGACTCTTCAGAATTTTCCACCATCTGGCTAAGACTTCATTGGCATTCTATTACTAAATACATCTGTGCTGTTTATCTCTCACCTAACTCTACTAACTATGTAAAATTTATTGACTATTTGAACTCTAAAGTGGAGCACATCTTGACTCACTCTCCCTTCGCTGAAATCTCCATCTTGGGAGGTTTCAATGTTCACCACCAGCTTTGGCTTTCATCCTCTTTCACTGACCAGCCTGGTGAACAAGCCTACAACTTTGCTCTCCTCAACGACCTAGAGCAGTTAGTTCAGCACCCTACTCGTATTCCCGACCGTCTTGGAGACAGGCCCAACATTCTAGACCTCTTCCTTACCTCTAATCCTTCTGCTTACTCTGTCAAACTGTTCTCTCCGTTGGGCTCCTCCGATCATAACCTTATTTCTGTATCCTGTCCTATCGCTCCTTTACATCCTCTGGACCCACCAAGGAGGCGATGCTTCTGGTATTTTGCTTCAGCTCGGTGGGACGACCTGAAGATGTAGTTTTCCGATTTCCCGTGGAATGATTACTGCTTCCAGGAGAGAGACCCCTCTGTGTGTGCTCTGCGCATCACAGAGGTGATTGTCTCTGGAATGGAGGCATACACTCCACGTACTTTCTCTACTCCTCATGCTAAAAAGTCTTGGTTTAATCATGCTTGTTCTCGTGCTATTAAAGATAGAGAGGCAGCTCACAAAAGGTTCCAGAACCTTCGAACTCCCACTAACTTTGATCTATACATTTCAGCCCGGAATCGTGCCAAATCTATTCTCCGACTTACCAAAACTTCTTTTATCAATAGAAAAAGTCAACATCTTGCTTCTTCTAATTCTTCCCGTGACTTCTGGCATCTAGCCAAAAATATCTCCTCCAATTTCACTTCTTCCTCTTTCCCTCCTCTCCTTAACCCTGACGGCAGCACTGCCGTCTCATCTGTCTCTAAGGTTGAACTCTTCGCTCAAGCTTTCTGTAAGAACTCCACCCTGGACGATTCTGGGCATATTCCTCCTACTCATCCCCCCTCTGACTCCTTTATGCATGTTATTAAAATTCTTCCAAATGATGTTTTCTATGCTCTCTCTGACCTCAACTCTCAGAAGGCTTATGGACCTGATGGAGTGCCTCCTGTTGTCCTTAAAAACTGTGCTTCCGTGCTGACACCCTGCCTGGTCAAACTCTTTCGTCTCTGCCTATCAACATCTACCTTTCCTTCCTGCTGGAAGTATGCCTTTGTACAGCCTGTGCCTAAGAAGGGTGACCGTTCCAGTCCCTCAAACTACCGCCCTATAGCTTTACTTTCCTGTCTATCTAAAGCTTTTGAATCAATCCTTAACCGGAAGATTCAAAAGCACCTTTCCACTTCTAACCTTCTATCTGATCGCCAGTATGGGTTCCGCAAGGGGCGTTCTACTGGTGATCTCCTTGCCTTCCAACTGACTCTTGGTCATCCTCTCTTAGCCGTTTCGGTGAAACCTTTGCTATTGCGCTGGACATATCAAAAGCTTTTGATAGGGTCTGGCACAAATCTTTGCTTTCAAACTATCCTCCTACAGTTTCTATCCTTCTCTCTGTACCTTTATCTCCAGTTTCATTTCTGACCGTTCTATTTCTGCTGTGGTGGACGGTCACTGTTCTTCCCCTAAACCTATTAAGAGTGGTGTCCCACAGGGTTCTGTCCTATCTCCCACTCTTTCTGTTGTTCATTGATGATTTTCTTTCCAAAACGAACTGTCCTATCCATTCTTACGCCGATGACTCCACACTGCATTACTCAACTTCTTTTAATAGAAGACCCACTCCACAGGAACTTAACGATTCAAGGCTGGAGGCAACAGAACGCTTAGCCTCAGACCTTACTATTATTTCCGATTGGGGCAAGAAGAACCTGGTGTCCTTCAACGCCTCAAAAACACAGTTTCTCCACCTATCCACTTGACACAATCTTCCAGACAACTATCCCCTATTCTTCGACAACACTCAGCTATCACCTTCTTCAACACTAAACATTCTCGGTCTATCCTTAACTCAAAATCTCAACTGGAAACTTCATATCTCATCTCTTACTAAATCAGCTTCCTCTAGGCTGGGCGTTCTGTACCGTCTCCGCCAGTTCTTCTCCCCCGCACAGTTGCTATCCATTTACAGGAGCCTTGTCCGCCCTCGTATGGAGTATGCATCTCATGTGTGGGGGGGGTCCACTCACACAGCTGTCCTTGACAGAGTGGAGTCAAAGGCTCTTCGTCTCATCAGCTCTCCTCCTCATACTGATAGTCTTCTACCTCTCAAATTCCGCCGCCATGTTGCCTCTCTTTCTATCTTCTTTCGATATTTTCATGCTGACTGCCCTTCTGAACTTGCTAACTGCATGCCTCCCCCCCTCCCGCGGCCCCGCTGCACACGTCTTTCTACTCATGCTCATCCCTATACTGTCCAAACCCCTTATGCAAGAGTCAACCAGCATCTTCACTCTTTCATCCCTCACGCTGGTAAACTCTGGAACAATCTTCCTTCATCTGTATTTCCTCCTGCCTACGACTTGAACTCTTTCAAGAGGAGGGTATCCGGACACCTCTCCTCCCGAAATTGACCTCTCTTTTGGACACTCCTTTGATCTCTATTCAGGAGCAGTGAGTAGCGGGCTTTTTTATATTTTTCTTTACGCCCTTGAACTGTGTCGTTAGCTGTAAAAAAAAAGAGTACACAAGTGCTTTAATCCTTCGCGCAAACTACTCCCGTGCATGACGGATTGATTAAATCACTGAAAGCAGGCAGCCTTGTAATGAGCCAACAGGCTTTCTGCTGCCTGCCCGTCCATGTTTCCTTCTCCTCCTCTTATAATTTTGTCTTTTTCCATCTTCTTCCCTCTGATCTTCCTTCTCCTCTTCTTTCCTTTCCTGTTCTTCTTCCTGTACTTTTATTTTCTTCTTGTCTCCTTTATTTCACAGATCCTCCTCCTCCTCCTCCTCCTCCTCCTCCTCGCCCTCCTACTCCCTTTTCCGTATGTTCCAGGCACACTGCAGCACGATTACAACCTGAAGTCATGTTATTTTCCCTCACAGCTTAGATTACAAGTAGCGTAAGTTAACAACAGAGTAAAGAAAAAACTTAATGTACGCAACATACATCTGATGAGTGAGGTGTGGGAACAGTAAGGTTAACAGGATGCTGGAGCGTGCACCCGTACCGAAGGTAAACGAGGATCGAGCCTCTACCTGTAACCCCTGAAACTACACCTCACCCCATCGTGAGGAGTCCAATTAAATACTAGCTTTTATAATGTTTTAAGAATCAACTACATACAATGTTTACTGACCCTTTTTCGTATGTGTCATAGACCGACAGGTCTTCTGGTGTCTGTTCTCCCTATGTATTCCTCCTCCTCCTCCTCCTCCTATCCTCCATCTCTTCCTTCTCTTCTACCTTCTCTGTCTCCCTTCTTCTTCCACCACCTTCATCCTTCTTCCACTGATATTCCTCCTCCTTCTCCCACTCTACTTGACGTTCAAGGGTGTTGAGGCTCTCTCAGACTCCCTTGAGCGAGCACTTGGTACCCTGAGGGACTTTTTAGTATAGGCGAGGGGGGGAGGAGTAATGGGAGCAATGGGTGGAGTAATGGGAGGGGACATCTAGCTCATAATATAACCAGGCAGCTTAGAAGTAATTCTAGGGGAGTAACAGAGGACGGGCTAAGAATCTTCTGTACTAACAGCAGGAGCCTCAGAAACAAGATAGACTTACTAAGGGGTGAAGCTTGTTCAGAAAATTTTGACATAATAGCGATCACTGAGACATGGATAGACACTGCTAATAGAAATTTTAGATCAGAATTTGAAATAACGGGTTATCAGATGTTTCACAAAGACAGAAGGGGCAGAAAGGGAGGTGGAGTTGCGCTATATGTTAAAGACTCACTTAAATGTTTAGTTGACAATTCAGTCAAAACTAACATGGATTCAGAATCAGTTTGGGTGGACGTTTACAAAGGGAAAGAAAAACTAACTCTAGGAGTTATGTACAGGCCACCCAACCTTAACAGGCAGGACACGAGTATATTACTACAGGAGATTGGCAGGGCGAGTATGAGTAGAAATGTCTACGTGATGGGGGACTTTAATTATAGGAATATAGACTGGGAAGACCTAGTGGGTGACCTGGAAGCCGAGGACTTTCTTGAAGTTATACAAGATAATTTCCTTAAGCAGGTAGTTACTGAGCCTACCAGAGGAGATAACATATTAGACTTAGTCCTAACCAATAATGGGAACTTGCTACGTGAGTTGGAGGTGGGCGGAGAGTTAAGAAATAGTGACCACAGAACGGTTCGTTTTAGCTTAGACTCGGCGGTAACCCGCGAACCAAACCCAGTGTTAGTGCCAGATTTTAGAAGAGCAAATTACGAGGGGCTTCGAAGACATCTTGAAGGGGTAAACTGGGATAATTTAGGGATTCATGAGGGCCAGAACTGCGGATTGGAGAGCCAGGAGAACCAGGTAGAAGTGTCTCACAATAATTTAGTTAGAGTAATAGTAGAGGGGCAAGGACAGCATATACCACAGCGAACACTTAGAAAAGAAAACAATGATCCTAAGTGGATGACTCGTGGACTAAAACACGAGATTGGGTTAAAGAAGGGAATTTATCAGAAAATAAAGAATGGTGAAACACATCTCAGGGGCCGGTACGTCGAACTATCTAAATTAGTTAAGAAAAACACCAGGATAGCAAAAAGGAACTATGAGATCAAAGTAGCAAATGAGGCGAAAAGTAATCCTAAGGGCTTCTTTCAGATGTATAGAACAAAAACACGGGAGAAAATTGGGCCGCTGAAAACAAACACAGGGGAGCTAGTAGAAAATTACGAAAATATGAGCACATTGTTGAACGACTACTTCCTTTCAGTATTCACACAGGAGGATCGAACGACTATACCGGAAAGAGTTCAGGTGTACGAGGGCGGGGATGGCGATAAATTGAGGGATATAATCATTACCAGGCAAGTAGTTCAGGATGAGATAGATAAGCTTAAGAAGAACAAGTCGCTAGGTCCTGACGGGATATTTCCGAGGGTATTAAAGGAATTAGGTGATATACTCAGTGACCCACTAACCGACATCTTTAAGATGTCGGTAAATACTGGCTTTGTGCCGAGCCTATGGAAAGTAGCTAATGTGACGCCGATTTTTAAAAAGGGGGACAGGTCAGTTGCTTCAAACTATCGCCCAATTAATTTAACATCGGTTATAGGCAAGATGCTGGAGTCCATAATAGCCAGGAACATTCGGGAGCATTTAGAGAAACATAGCTAAATTCACGACTCGCAGCATGGGTTCACAAAAGGTAGGTCATGCCTCACCAATCTCTTGTCCTTCTACAATAAAGTATTTGAGGCGGTTTACAGAGATGAAAATTATGATGTAATCTATCTTGATTTTAGTAAAGCGTTTGACAAAGTTCCTCACCAACGACTGTTGCTTAAATTACAGGCTCACGGAGTAGAGGGTAAAGTTTTGAACTGGGTCAAGGCGTGGCTTAGCAATAGGAAGCAAAGAGTACAAATCAATGGTAAAAGATCTGACTGGGGATGTGTTACGAGTGGGGTCCCACAAGGTTCGGTATTAGGTCCACTTTTGTTTATTATTTATATCAATGACTTAGATACAGGAATTAGTAGTGATGTTAGTAAATTTGCAGATGATACCAAGATCGGTAGAGTAATTGAGTCGGATCAGGACGCTAGTATTCTCCAAGGTGAACTCAACAGATTGTATGACTGGGCGGATAAATGGCAGATGGAGTTCAATGTAGGGAAGTGCAGTATTCTGAGTGTAGGTAGGAACAACCCCTCACATAACTATTGCTTAAATGACACTCTCATAAGTAGGTCTGGGTGTGAGAGGGATTTAGGGGTCTTAGTGAGCTCTGATCTCCGTCCAAGGGCACAATGCATTCAAGCTAGAAATCGAGCTAATAGGGTACTGGGATTTATTTCAAGGAGCGTAAGCAACAGAAGCCCCGAAGTCTTCCTCAAACTATATTTAGCATTAGCTAGACCTCATCTTGACTATGCGGTTCAGTTCTGGTCACCTTACTATAGAATGGATATCAAAATGTTAGAATCGGTGCAGAGGAGGATGACTAAGATGATTCAGGGGTTGAGAAACTTGCCATACGAGGGAAGACTCAAACAGTTAAACGTGCATTCTCTAGAAAGGCGAAGGGTACGTGGAGACATGATGACATGATCGAGGTTTATAAATGGATGAAGGGCTTTAATAAGGGAGACATTCATAAGGTTTTGTTGGTAAGAAAACCGGGTAGGACACGAAGTAATGGGTTTAAACTGGATAAATTCAGATTCAACAGGGACATAGGCAAAAATTGGTTTACTAACAGGGTGGTGGATGAGTGGAATAGGCTTAGCAGTCATGTGGTGAGTGCCAATACAATTGTCACATTCAAAAATAGACTAGATAAATTCATGGACAGCGATATTAGGTGGGGTTAGATACACGGGAGCTTAGGGTCAAAGGAGCTGCCTCGTACAGGCCCACCGGCTTCTTGTAGACTCCTGCGTTCTTATGTTCTTATGTTCTTATGTACTTCCACTTCCTCCTCCTCCGTCGCCCCCCTGCCCCCTACCCCCCCCCCCCCCATCGCCGCCGCCGCCGTCATAAACATTGCCTCGGTCTGTCCGGCTTCCATATGAATGAGCCGCACTAAAGTAATCAGATATACGAGTGGAATTATCGCCGTTTAATGATTGTGTGGATTGAATTTATATGGAAATGAGACGCGGTGGGCTCCGTTTATTATATTTTTGTATTTTATGCATTTTTTAGGTCTACTGATGAGGTTTACAAAGTCTCGTATTCTCTCAGACACTTTTGGCTGTCTCACAAGTAGTTTCCAAGGTTACGAAGGAGGTTAGGCGAGTGTTTACGTTCATGGTGCAGAAGCCTTGTCAACCTACCACTTGGCTCATAAAACTACCCATGGAAATAACAGCCTCTACGAAAGCCCTATCAAAAGTGGGTGTGTAAGCCCCGAAATGTTTGAGAATATGGGTCTTAGTCTCCCTCGCATTGTTAGATGAATGTTTTATGCCCATATTTTCAAACATCTCTGGGATTACACACCCACATTTGATAAGGCTTTCGTGGAGGTTATGTTAGTATTTCCTTGGGTAGTTTGATGAGCTTAGGGATAGTTTAACAAGGCGTCGGCACAAGGAATATGAAAAAACACTTACGAGAACTCGACTTATATCATTTGTGGCCTTTGAAAATCGTTGCTGTGAGAGCCGAGAGAGCCTGAGAATAGGAACCTATGCAGAAACACACACAGTAACAGTACAATGCAGTGGCTGTGTGACGTCTACAAATTGCTCTGTAGATTGGGGTGTCCGAATACTTGTTTTCGTTCTCTGTTGTCGATCATAGGCAGGTAGACAAATAGGCAGCGTGGCGAGGGAGGTTACATGTGGGGAGCTAGGTACGGGGAGAGGAGACCGTGTACCCTCTCTGTATCTTGAGGGCGAGGGTAGCAAGGTAGTGAAGGCTGAGGTGGTGCCGGGGACTGTAACACATAGAGAAAAGTGAACACCTTTTAGAAGTTAAGGGAACTCGTGTTTAGGCTACTTCGGCAAATGGTTATAGAGACCGTGTACTTCTATATCCTGGTGGTGAGGGTAGCGAGGTAGTGAGGGTTGCTGTGAATGTAACACATATACATAAGGGAACACCTGTTTGAATCAAGGGGACGTGTCTTTACTACGGCATGTCAGGGAACCCTCAACACTTATTAAAATGGAGGCAGAGGAAGAAACTGAGAGACTGCAAATTTATAACAGTATCAGTTGGAATGGCGACCCAGATAAATGATAATACATTGCTTACGGAATGGGTTTTGGAAGTTATTTTTATATGTATTTTGTTTATTTTTAACGTGTTGGTAATTTTGTTTCTCTCTTTTTCTTCTTGCAGGTGAGTTGACGTGTGTTAGGAATGAAGGAAGGATGGGAAGAAGGAAGGGCAAGAAGGTAAGAATGAATGAATGAAGAAAGAAAGGAAGGAAGAAAGAAAGAAAGAAAGAAAGAAAGAAAGAAAGAAAGAAAGAAGGAAAGAAAGAAAGAAAGAAAGAAAGAAAGAAAGGAAGGAAAGTAGGAAGGATGAATGGATGGATGGATGAAGAAAGATAGATAGAATACAAGTAAGCAAGAAAGAAAAAAAGAAAGAAAGGAAAGAAGAAAGGAAGATAGGAAAGATGAATGGACTAAGAAAGAAAGATAGATAGAAAACAAGTGAGCAAGAAAGAAAGGAAAGAAAGGAAGGAAGAAAGAAGGAATGGATGGATGGATGAAGAGAGAAAGATATATAGAAAACAAGTAAGCAAGAATGAATGAATAAGAAAGAAAGGAAGGAAGGAAAGTAGAAAGGATGAATGGATGGATGAGTTAAAAAAGAAAGACAGAAAGAAAACAAATAAGCAAGAAAGAAAAAAAAAGTCGCGTCCATGAGAGCTCTGTGTTTCTGTGTTGTTGATGTGCCAAGGATGAACCGCGTTGAGGAGACCATGTTATGAAGGCAGTGTTATTAATGATGTACCGACCGTCTGTTCTTCTCCTTCACCTTTACCGTCATTAATCTCGCCCCTTAACCTTGCATCCATGTGTCCCTGGTGATTCCTCTGCAGCCCTTTACCCTGCCACAGTTCCATAGTTTCTGCCTCCATTCATTTCCCTATTCATAATGTTTTAATCTTCGTCCGGTATTCTCAGGCGCTATCGGCTCTCATAACAAACATTTCTGGAGGTCACAAAGGAAATTAATCAGGTTTTCGTGGGTGTTTTTCACGTTCATGGTGCAGAGGCCTCGCCAAACTATCATTCCCTACATAAGCTAAAGAAACTACCCATGGAAATACTAATACAACCTCTACCAAAGCCTTATTATAACATTTTTACACACCCAATCCATTGCAATTAGGTAAGAAGTTAAGAACTGTCCCGTAAGAAATGATGCAAAGAGTAATATGGCAAGGCACAACGAAGCGCAGGATTAGTGTAAAACAGGGCATTGTTTTTGGTAGAAAGTATGACATTGTTAAATATGTATAGTTGTTTTCGTTAAACGAAGGAAGTACCCCCAAAATGGATGTATCTGTTGAAATTACTGGTGATTAAAGTAGAATGATAACTTTAATCTCACGCATTTTAATAAGCTCTGCAAACAAAGTCATCTATCTATCTATCTATCTAATTCATCTTAACATTATTTTTTTTGTTTGCTAATGGAACTACAAAATAAAGCTACATCTGTTGAAATTAGTGATTAAAGTATGATCATAACTTTAACTTCATATACTTCATTAATCTCTGGCACATAAACATTCATAAAAACATTCTTGAGAACCGCCGTGAAGAAGCACCCACGCTCCGCCCCCCCCTGGGGGTCGGGACCGTCGTGGAGCTGTCGCCGCCGCGGGGGAGGACGCGTCGCCGCCTCTCCGTAGTTTTTCATATAATTTCAGTGACATGCGAACGACCTTCTCAAGAAAAGAAGAAAAACACGAAATGGAGGAAAGACGTTTAAGATTATATAGTGAAGAGGCGATAAAAGGTAAATAGGATAGAGAATAAGTGATAGAATAGAAGTAGAATAGACATATAATGATCGATGCATTGATTGGTGGATAACTAGATAGATAAACAAATAGAAAAAGAGGAAATGGCGGTAGTAAGATGAACAGTAGCAAGATAAAAGATTACATAAATTCATTGGTAGTGAAGTTAGGTTGGGTTAAGTACAGTAGCTGCCTTGTATAGAGCTATCAACTAGCCTCTTGCAAAACCCTCGTGTCTCTTATGTTGTCATGTTAAATTACTCCGCCCTTACACCTGAGAAACTGCACTGACGCAGTGAAAAAATCCATAATGAACACCACTGAGTGTTCATAGGTCGCAGAAGTGGCCTCTGGCGCGGTAACCTAGCTTACCGGTGGCGCACTTGGTATGCTGCCCCGACCTATACTCAGAAGGCCCGGGTTCGGTTCCCTTCACTCAGTGGTGTTCGTTACGGGGTGTACTCCACCTTGCAATTCGTTCACTCTTCATTTCCGTTTTAATGTCTTTTCCAATTTCCATAATTGGCCGTATTAGTTTTCATAATTTATTTCATTCGTATCATTCTTGTTTCTAATGCTTTGATCTCAGGTTTATATTCCTAATCATTTCTTAGACTCACATTTGATAAGTCTTTTGTTAAGGTTGTGCTAGTAATTCCAAGGGTAGTTTTAATAGCCTAGTTAAGGTTTGGCAAGACTTCTGCACCGTGAACTCGAAAAACACTCATGAGAACCCGACTAACCTCCTTTGTGGCCTTGGGAAATAGTTAAGACTTTCATAAAGGTTGTGTTAATATTTCCATGGGCAGTTTTAATAGCCTAGTAATAGTTTGAGAAGACCTCTGTACCGTGAACTCGAAAAACACTCATGAGAACCCGACTAACCTCCTTTGTGGCCTTTGGAAATAGATTATAAGGCTTTCCTAGAGGTTGTGTTACTAATTTCATGGGTAGTTTTAATAGCCTAGTATTAGTTTGACAAGACTTCTGTACCGTGAACTCGAAAAACACTCATGAGAACCCGACTAACCTCCAGTATGGCCTTTGGAAATAGATTATAAGGCTTTCCTAGAGGTTGTGTTACTAATTTCATGGGTAGTTTTAATAGCCTAGTAATAGTTTGACAAGACTTCTGCACCGTGAACTCGAAAAACACTCATGAGAACCCGACTAACCTCCAGTATGGCCTTGGAAATAGTTAAAGGGGGTATTACACTGGGCAAATTTTCCATGCATCTTCAGTCAAACCACGATTTCCGCTAGCGTGGTTCTCATTTGTTTCTTGTTATTGCTGCTGCTGATGATGGTGAGTAATACCGTTGTCCTTCCGTGAAATCTACCGTAGCTTTGGAAGATCGCGGACACGTCAGAAAACCACGCAAATATGAAAACCACGCCAGCGGAAATCGTGGTTTGACTGAAGATCCACAGAAAATTTGCCCAGTGTAATAACCCCTTAAGACTTTCATAAAGGTTGTGTTAATATTTCCATGGGCAGTTTTAATAGCCTAGTAATAGTTTGGCAAGACTTCTGCAGCATGGACTCGAAAAACACTCATGAGAACCCGACTAACCTCCTTTGTGGCCTTGGGAAATATTAGTTATGAGACCTGAAAGCCTCTGAGAATAAGGGCCTTAGATTTATCGGCTTTAAGAATGCCTCATATATCATTAGTGTGCATAACCCTTGCGCAGGTCATTTAGTTAAGTTGTCAGGTAATGAGGCGTATAATTCACACTCGCAGACACTTTATTTTTACTCGCTGGGTCTTGTATATATCCACCTTCCTGCCGCTGTCACGTCCTCTCATTTCTATTCAGGTTCATTCCCGTTTTCTTTGTCAGTCAGTCATTAAACGTCTCATTATCTGTTTTTTTCCTTCCGCCTTGTTTTATTTGCTTTATATATTCTCTTTATCCCGCTCTACTCCTGTTTATGTGTCCCGCCTCATTAGCTGCCTTCTGAAGAGCCGGAGTCTTTGATTACATGTTCTTTTATCCATATTTTTATCTGAACGGAGCAGTGAGTCTCCCTCCACCTTTGCTTTACATGGCAGGCTACTAAGGATGGGTGTCGATATTCCTGGTTGTCCTGACTTGGGTATTACTATAATTTATTTAGAGCACAAATCAGCACCAACCTCTTACCGTATGATAGAGGGTTTGGGAGGTTGGCGAAGCAGATTCAAAGATGCAAACAGATTATTGGAAAACAAATCAGAGTTGCACAGAGACTAGCAAACAAAATAGTCACACACACAAACACACACACGCACAAAACAATACTTACGGTGGCTGACGAAGTAGATTTTAAAGCTACAAACAAATGAAGAGAAAACAAATCAGACTTGCAACCAGACTAGCAAAACAACACACACACACACACACACACACACACACACACGCACAATCTTACTAATATTCAATACCGCATGAAAATATAAGACTAATATCAATTTAAACAAGAACTCAGAAAGCTAATATATATACAGTAACCCAGATCGTGAACTTAAACCTTTCCATATCACACAGTTGAATTATTGAGAAAAGTCGTCATTCAAGTTTTATCTGAGACCGATTTAGATTAGTTTCCGTGAGAGCGTGTACCGTCTTGTGGTGTCTGAGCCCGCTGTTGTTTTCCTAGATGATGTATTGGAAAGAGGGAGGGAGAAAGAAGGGAAGGGAGGGATGGTTTCTTCGTTATTGTTGAAATCCGAAACCGATATTCTTACCCGCACATGTTGAAAGAGGAGGGAGGATGTGAGGAGGAGGATGTGGCCGTTGTGTTTGAAAGGAAGGGCTGCGGATGGTGGTGATGGTGGCGGTGGTGGTGGTGGGAAGAATGGTGCGTGGTGAGGTGAGGTTGTGAACTTGTGGCAATACCTGAGTGGCGGTGTTGTGTTGTGTTGTGTTGTGTTGGCGGTCGACGATGCATGCGAGGCGGCAGAGGATGGCAATTGTGGAGATGGGAGTTGTCAGCGGTAGTGGTCGTGGAAGGGGTAAGGGCGCCGGGGAACTGGAGTAGACTCGTCTCTTGTGGCAGGTGAAGAAAGGAAAGTAAGGATGAAAGGAAGGAAGATAGAAAATAAAGATGATATGAATAGGGTGTTAGTAATAGTATTTGTAAAGGGGATAAGGGTGATGCTTGTTTCGGGGGAGTGGAGTGGACCCGTCTCTTGTGGCAGGTGAAGAAAAGGAAGGTAGATAGAAAATAAAGATGTTATGAATATAGTGTTAGTATAAGTGTTTGTGAATGGGGTAAGGGTGATGCTGGCTTCGGGGGAGTAGAGTGAACCCGTCTTTTGTTCGCAGGTGAAAGAAAGAAGGAAAGGAGAAAGGAAGATAGAAAATAAGGATGATATAAATAGGGTGTTAGTATTAGTGCCTGTTGAGGGGGTAAGGGTGGTAATAAGACTCTGGTTAAGGTGAGTGGAGTGGACTTGTCTCTTGTTGCAGGTGAGGAAAAGGAAGGAAAGGAAAGAAGTAAGGTAGAAAATAAAGATGATGTGAATAGGGTGTTAGTATTAGTGCCTGTTGAGGGGGTGAGGGTGTTGGTGGTAGCGAGTGTTCTCAAGTGCTAATGGGTTCCCGGATAGAAAGGAAAGGAGGAAAGAAAGAGAGTGGGAAGGAAGGAAAGAAAGAAAGAAAGAAAGAAAGAAAGAAAGGAAGTAGCGGAGATGTAAATTGTCATAAAAAAGAAAAAAAATATGACAAGTAAAGCAAACACGGAGGAAGGAATAAAAGAAAGAAGAAAAGAAATAAAGATTGAGAGAAAGGAAAGAATTAATGACTGAATGAAGGAAGAAAGAAATATAAAGAAGGATAAAAGAAAGAAAGGATATCAGGGAAGATAAAGGAAAAAGAGAAAAAGAGAAAGGATGAAAACGACGATATAAAATAGCCTCTATTTAAACTCGTGCTGTGCCACAAAAGGAGAGTTGAGGACGGCAGTGAGTGATGGGTGTGAACTCGACGCGGCGGGAGGGTTACTGCAGGCCGTGGAGGAGAAGAAGGCGGCCAGAAAGACACAGGAATGTATACATATTGCTCCCTCGTAAAAGAACATAACGCCAAATAGAGTAATAACAGAGATTGTGGCACAGACCGGGATGGATAAAAGGAAAGCTAGAAAGACACGAGGAATGAACTGAAGTCTCGTAAAGCACATCAAGCCAAGCAGAGTATTAACCGAGACTTGGCTACAGGCTGGGAGGGTTTATAAGCTAGAAAGAGACGACACACGAAAACACATCACGCTAAGCAGTGTAGGAACAGATTGAGAGACAGGCATGGAAGGATAAGAAGGAAGATAGACGAATGAATATATACAAACAGGAGTGTCTTACAAGCACATCAGGGCAGACATTTTGAGATACAGGCAGGGAAGGTTCATAAGGAAGGTAGAAAGGGTCGGGAATGTATACAAACTAGAGTACATCACGCCAAGCAAAGTCCAGGCAGAGAGCAACGTGTAGGAAGGAAGGAAAGACTTATCGGGTAGGCAGAATAGAAGGTTGATAAGGAACGCATACAAACTGAAGTACTATAAAAAGGACGATATATCAAGCAAAGTCCAGGCAGAGAGCAACGTGTAGGAATTAAGGAAAGGCTTGTAGGGAAGGCAGAACAGAGGGTTTATAGGGAACGCATACAAACTGAAGTACTATAAAAAGGTCGTTATATCAAGCGAAGGACAGGCAGAGTATAACGTGTGGGAAGGAAAGTAACACTTATTAGTGGCAGTAGATCGTGTTGCGTGCTAGAAAGGATAATAAGGAAGATAGAGAGAGACGGGAATGTATAGAAAATGAAGTGTATTACAAGCACATGAAGCCAAGCGATGGACAGGCAGAGTATAACTTGTAGGGAGGAAAGTAACACGTATTAGTGGCAGTAGATCGTGTTGCGTGCTAGAAAGGATAAGAAGGAAGGTAGAGAGAGATGGGAATGTATAGAAATTGACGTGTATTACAAGCACATCAAGCCAAGCGAAGGACAGGCAGAGTGTAACGTGTTGAAAGGCAGGTAACACGTATTAGTGGCAGTAGATGGTGTTGCGTGCTAGAAGGGATAAGAAGGAAGTTAGAGAGAGATGGGAATGTATAGAAATTGACGTGTATTACAAGGACATCAAGCCAAGCGAAGGACAGGCAGAGTATAACGTGTGGAAAGGAAAGTAACACATATTAGTGGCAGTAGATCGTGTTGCGTGCTAGAAAGGATAAGAAGAAAGGTAGAGAGAGATGGGAATGTTTAGAAATTGACGTGTATTACAAGCACATCAAGCCAAGTGAAGGACAGGCAGAGTATAACGTGTGGAAAGGAAAGTAACACGTCTCAGTAGTAGTAGATCGTGTTACAAGCTGGAAAGGATAATATGGAAGGTATAAAAAGGCGGGAATGTATAAAAATTGAAGTGTATTACAAGCACATCAAGCCAAGCGAAAGACAGGCAGAGTATAACGTGTGGGAAGCAAGGCAACACGTCTCAATGGCAGTAGATTGTGTTCTGAGAATCGTGCCACACTCAAGCCATCGCCAGAATGCTTCAAGAGGTGTCGAGTGGCTTCTTTTCACCCTCCCTCTTGCCCCAGCTTCATACCTTACCTTTCTCCTCACTCCCCTCTCCTCCTCCTCCTCCTCCTCCTCCTCCTCGTCCTCTTCGTCTCCCTTATCCGCTATTATAAAGTTAGAGTGTGGTGTCTTGTGTTAGAGTATTGTGTTCGTCACCATTTAAACGAATGACCCACTTGTTGCTTCATCACGGCCTATAGAGCGCTTGCTACCTCCTACTCAGGGTACTTCTGTGGGCGTGGGTGTGGGTGTCAACGTCCCTCGTTTGACATGATGAAAGAGGAGGAGGAGGAGGAGGAGGAGGAGAAGAAATAAACATGGAAACATGGAAATATGTACGAGCAGGCAGCAGAAAGTATGTTGGCTCATTGCAAGGCTTCCTGCTTTTAGTGATTTAATCATTCCGTCAGCCACAGGGGTACCCTGCGGAAAGATCAGAGCACTCTTTTACGTACTCTCGGATACGTTCAGCTCACTCCCGACGCAGCAGTGTGACGGTCAATGTGATGCTTAATGGAGTTGATCGTTTCCGCACTAACCACTCCTGCAGGAAGGCTGTTCCAGTGGCGGGCGACTCTGTTCGAGAATTAACTCCTGCTATTTTATGTGTTGCATCGCTTCGCTTGAATTGTTTTACATTTGTTTCTTGTTTTCGGGTTATTTTGTAGCGTGAAGAATTTGGAGTGATCGACGTTGCTGAGCTTGTTCAGGTACTTGAAGACTTGTATCAGGTCTCCCCGCAGTCGTCTCTTTTCCAACGTGAAGAGGTTGAGTCGCTCGAGTTGTTCTTCGTAACGCTGAGAGAGAGATTAGGATAGATTGACCTTGGAGTTCTAATACTTAGGTCCCCCATAACTCCTATAACGAAAGCCTTGTCAAATGTGTGTGCGTGGGCGCCGAAATGTTTAAGAATATGACCCTTTAAATTTCTTCTTCTTCTTCTTCTTCTTCTCCTTTTACTACTACTACTACCACTACAACTACTACAACAACTACTACTACTACTACTACTACTACTACTACTACTACTACTACTACTACTTCATCATTATCATCTTCTCTAAGTGTTATATGGGCATGGACGACGAAGAGAAAGTTCAATATCACCACTAAACTCAGGATAATCAAGTCGCCGGCGCCTCTCAGATCCACCAAAGCGACAAGGAGTTCGAATTTCGGGGAAATCTGGTGCCTTAAAATAGCAGCTGCCTCTCTAGTCCTCTTTCCCAATTTTGCACCCTTGCGTCCAGGCGGGAGGGAGGGAGCGGCCGAGAGTGGGGTGAGAACCCGCGCTAACCTGTGTCGTGAGGTAACGCGGGAGGGAGGGTGGAGGTCTCAAGCTAATCAGCCTCAAGGGACGGTGGCGAAGATGAGCCTTGAAGATGACCCCTGCAAGCCAAGACCCAGAGACATTGCAGAGAAGTCATTGGCACGGAAATGAGCACCGAGGCGACGCGCTGCCATAGTGTATGCCCCAAACGTCACCTTTACCTCCCTTACCTGCCTCTTGATTGACTTATGCCCAACGCTCCTTAAATATGACGTTATGACCACCTGACTTGCATAAAGGTGTTGATTGTAATATTCACTCACCTCTTCTACCGATCTTCCTGCAAACTGTGAAACTATATTGGGGAAGTCGTTTTTGCAATGGTTCCCGCGGGTTCCTTCCTCCCTGGCTACCAAACAGTCCTATCTCTTCCTCTCATATGTTACCTATAGATAGATGGATAGATAGATAGATAGAAAGTGGATAGCCAACGCCAAAGCGGTCTCGTCAATCTGGTTTGTCTCTAGGCGCTGCTGCTGCGTACGTGTTGTGTCCCTGCTGTAGGAGGTCATGGCGGCAGGACTCGCTTCACTTGACGGACCGTAAGACACAGTGGGTGATTATATAGGGATGACTGCACACGATTCGCTCAGACCCAATGCCCCGTTGTGACGATTTGATCACTTGCAAGAGGGTGGTGGCAGTACGCATCCATTTACTGATTGAGTCGCCTTCATTGTCTTCCATTATCTATCACGAATGACTTATACCGAATGTCCTTTTCTGACGCTTAGATCACTGGCAAGAGGGTGGTGGCAATACTTATCCATTTACTGACTGAGTGTCAATTATTGTCCTGCATTATCTATCACGAATGACTTATACCCAATGCCCTTTTCTGACGCTTAGATCACTGGCAAGAGGTTGGTGGCAGTACACATCCATATACTGACTCATTGAATCGCGTGTATTGTCATGTATTATTATATCACAAATGCCTTCTGTCTAGCTCTGTGGCGTTTTGATCTTTGGCTTTCTTTCATAGAGACAGGGAGAAAGGGTGGAGGTAGTACTCATCCACTTACAGCTTATTGAATCTTCTCTATTGTCCTGCATTATATTATCACGAATGACTTATACCCAACGCTTCTTAGTGACGCTTCGATCAGTGGCGTTCCTTTATAGAGAGAGGGAGAAAGGGTGACGTCACTACTCATCCACTTTTATACAGCTGATTGAATCTCGTCTATTGTCTAGCATTATATTATCACGGATGCCTTATACCCAACGCTTCTTATTGACGTTTCCATCAGTGGCGTTCCTTCATAGAGAGAGGGAGAAAGAGTGGCGTTACTACTCGTCCACTTACATCTGATTGAATCTCGTCTATTGTCCTGCATTATTGTATCACCGTTGCCTTATACCCAATGCTTCGATCCCTGGCGTTCCTTAGGGAGAGAAAGAGAGAGGGTGATGGTTGTACTCGTTCACTTATTTACGTGTATCGTCCTGCGTCACATCATCTGCTCAGAGCCTCGTCGTGAGATTTCTATCCCTCGCCTCGTGATAAAGGTGTTGGTCTTATGTATTCACCCACCTGTCGCTGGCTGAGTCCCGTATTCTCAGACGCTTTCGGCTCCCACAACAACTATTTCCCAAGGCCACAAAGGAGATTAGTCGGGTTGTCATGAGTGTTGTTTACATTCACGGTGCAGAAGACTTGTTGAACTATCACCAGGCTCATAAAACTACCCATGGACATACTGACACAACCTCTACCAAAGCCTTATCAAACCGGGGTAGGAAGGGCAGCTGCGTGTAGGCCTTCCCGGGTTGACCGTCTGGGATGGAGTCGTCGGGTGAGTGAAGCGACGCGTCTCCTGGTGTATGCTTCCCGTTAGTGAGTGGAAGCCCCGAAATGTTTGAGAATATGGACGTGAGTTTAGTGTATTATTCTATCATGGTGACATATACCCAAGAAATGCTAACACAACCTCTACAGCCTTACTATATATGTGTGTGTGTGTGTGTGTGTGTGTGTGTGTGTGTGTGTGTGAGCCCCGAAGTGTTTAAGAATATATCCCTCAGTGTGTCTTGTACCATCCCGCATCGCTTCCTCCTCCAATCGGCAGTGTTTCAGGGAGTCGGGGAGGAACGTGCCCCAGCAGCCTTCAGCGCCGTGCCAAGGAGTCCACTCGAGCCACACTTGCGCCTAACTTTTTTTCTTTCCTCAGTGCGTGGCGGGCATCTTGCACGTGCCGCCCCCTCCCCCTCCCCCGCTCTCACTACTCCCTTCCTCTCCTCCTCTCCCCCTCCCTTCCTGTCTCTTGCCTCTCCCCTTTTCTCCTCTCCCTTTCTTTCCCTCTTTCCCTCCCTTCCTCTCCTCCTCTTCCTTTCCCTTCCTGCCTCTTGCCTTCCCCTCTCTTCCTCTCCCTTCCTTTCCCTCTCACTCCTCCCTTCCTCTCCTCCTCTTCCCTTCCCTTCCTGTCTCTTGCCTCTCCCCCTTTCTCCTTTCCCTTCCTCTTCCTCTCACTCCTCCCTTCCTCTCCTCCTCTTCCCTTCCCTTCCTGTCTCTTGCCTTCCCCTCTCTTCCTCTCCCTTCCTTTTGGTCCCTCCTACCTGACCTACTTAACGGGCTTTACATTTTTACCTGTTTGGTTATTTGATTATTCACCTTTTTTACTTACGACTTTCTACTACTTTTATATTCATCTTTCTTCGCTCTTTTTATTTCCATCTGCTTGTCTTCTTTCTCTATCAATCGTCTTGCTATTACGTGCGTGTTTTCTTGGCGCTAGTTAACTCGTTTTATGTTTTTACCTGTTTTCCTTCTTCCATCATGCAGGTTGTTACTATTGTGAGTGTGATTTCCTGGCAGTAGTTAACGCTGTGTGTGTGTGTGTGTGTGTGTGTGTGTGTGTGTGTGTGTGTGTGTGTGTGTGTGTGTGTGTAAAGTAAAAAGAAAAGTAAAGTAAAGTAAATTTATTGCTATCATATCATAAACAATTCAATATTATTTCCTTAGCATTGTCTGCCGAGCTGACGCTCTTTGACAGAGGAAGTTGATAAACAAAATCAATGCGCATGAGTACTGGCGATGTACAATAAATATATTACAATAATAAATATGAGATATACATAAAGATGATTACAACCTAAAATAGGAAAAAAAATACAAGCATAAGTGCTAGCTGTCCCACACAGACAGGCAACCATTACAGTATAATATGTCTTTATTATGTTAAAATACGTTTATGACAAAAAGGGAAAAGATTAAGTTATGAGGATGATTGACAAGAATACAAATAACTGTTTCTTTTCTTTTTGAATTGGAGTAGATTATTAGTACATTGCATTTTTTTTCTTCAGATCGGCAGGCAGGGAATTCCATAATTGAGGACCGTCACATAACACACTTTTATTGTAGAGGGTTGTGCGAAACTGTGGACATACCAAATTAATATTATTACTTCTAGTATTATGTGCGTTATCTATGAAGGTAAATACCCTATTTCCCGGGAATATATTAACATTTTTGTAGATTAGCAGTAACACAAAATTTTTCTCAATGAACCTAAAATTTAATATATTTAATTGGGGATAAATATGACTAGTAGAACCAAATTTTCTCATAATCAAAATGCATCTAACAATCTTATTATGGGCAATTAATAATTTACTTAAAAAAGATGGCCATGTAGATCCCCATATTGAGACACAGTAAGTCAGGTGAGGATAGCATGGTGTGTAATAGATACTTAGCATAGACACAGTTGTTAGTTGATGGCGAACCCAATACAGTATCCCACATATTTTTGATATTTTTGTACATACATCATTGATATGACAACCCCTTCTGTATCGGGAACCTAAAAACAACACTCATTAGAACCCGATGTATCCCCTTTTTGGCCGTTGGAAATAGTTGATGTGAGAGGCGGCAGCGCCTGACAGTGCCGACCTGTCCCGTCTTTCTCCTGCTCCCTGCTGCTGCCCGACGCGTTCTTCTTCTCCCCCACAGCCTCGCTACTGCTGGGCGGAATACATTAATTAAACTTGGCACATCTAGCCGGCATTCTCTCTCTCTCTCTCTCTCTCTCTCTCTCTCTCTCTCTCTCTCTCTCTCTCTCTCTCTCTCTCTCTCTCTCTCTCTCTCTCTCTCTCTCTCTCTCTCTCTCTCTCTCTCTCTCTCTCTCTCTCTCTCTCTCTCTCTCTCTCTCTCTCTCTCTCTCTCTCTCTCTCTCTCTCTCTCTCTCTCTCTCTCTCTCTCTCTCTCTCTCTCTCTCTCTCTCTCTCTCTCTCTCTCATCTATACTTTTTCCTTTCCTCTCGCATTCAGTTCATTATTTCATATATAATTTATCGTGTCAAAGGTATTATTAGGCATTATTAATGTTGTAAGCACTTCGTTGTCTTATTATAATGCTGGAATCACACATCCACGATTTCGCTCTGCGACGGTTGGCGATTTTGAAAATTTCCGAAATCGGCATATACGCTCGACATCGTAGAGACGTCCCTGCGATTAGTCGCAATAGTCGCGCGGTAAAGTTCGCACGACTTGCGGGTGCCGGCCCGTCGCGCGAAGATTCTGAAATGTTCAAAAAGCTCAATATGGAAAAATAATCCCCATCTGGCGTTGCCAGATGGGGATTATTTTACCATATTGAAAACCTATAAGGTTGATCAGCCGAAATAATAACCTTAGCGTTAGAGCGTCGGGATATGCAGGGTGCAGAGATTAATTTCTGTTTCTGTGTGTGTGTGTGTGTGTGTGTGTGTTTGTGTATATATATATATATATATATATATATATATATATATATATATATATATATATATATATATATATATATATATATGTATATATATATATATATATATATATATATATATATATATATATATATATATATATATATATATATATATATATATATATATATATATATATATATATATATATTGATATAAATAATAAACAAATGTGGACCTAATAAGTTTCGGTATTAGGTCCACTTTTGTTTATTATTTATATCAATGACTTAGATACAGGAATTAGTAGTGATGTTAGTAAATTTGCAGATGATACCAAGATCGGTAGAGTAATTGAGTCGGATCAGGACGCTAGTATTCTCCAAGGTGAACTCAACAGATTGTATGACTGGGCGGATAAATGGCAGATGGAGTTCAATGTAGGGAAGTGCAGTATTTTGAGTGTAGGTAGGAACAACCCCTCACATAACTATTGCTTAAATGACACTCTCATAAGTAGGTCTGGGTGCGAGAGGGATTTAGGGGTCTTAGTGAGCTCTGATCTCCGTCCAAGGGCACAATGCATTCAAGCTAGAAATCGAGCTAATAGGGTACTGGGATTTATTTCAAGGAGCGTAAGCAACAGAAGCCCCGAAGTCTTCCTCAAGCTATATTTAGCATTAGTTAGACCTCATCTTGACTATGCGGTTCAGTTCTGGTCACCTTACTATAGAATGGATATCAAAATGTTAGAATCGGTGCAGAGGAGAATGACTAAGATGATTCAGGGGTTGAGAAACTTGCCATACGAGGGAGGACTCAAACAGTTAAACTTGCATTCTCTAGAAAGGCGAAGGGTGCGTGGAGACATGATCGAGGCTTATAAATGGATGAAGGGCTTTAATAAGGGAGACATTCATAAGGTTTTGTTGGTAAGAGAACCGGGTAGGACACGAAGTAACGGGTTTAAACTGGATAAATTCAGATTCAACAGGGACATAGGCAAAAATTGGTTTACTAACAGGGTGGTGGATGAGTGGAATAGGCTTAGCAGTCATGTGGTGAGTGCCAATACAATTGTCACATTCAAAAATAGACTAGATAAATTCATGGACAGCGATATTAGGTGGGGTTAGATACACGGGAGCTTAGGGTCAAAGGAGCTGCCTCGTACAGGCCTACCGGCCTCTTGTAGACTCCTGCGTTCTTATGTTCTTATGTTCTTATATATAATGTGAGGTGTGTGGGGGATGGATGGTAGAGAGAGCGCGATATTGCCCGCCTATATGGGTCGTACAGCGACGCGCCCTCGACGTTTTCTCGACCATGCGTGCAACGTCGAGTGTCGTCGAGCGGCTAGACGAGGGGCGGTCGCGCATAGTCGCCAGGCCCTGCGTTCATCGCGATCCGTCGCAACTGGTTTTATTTTCAAAATTGGGCTCCTCTGCGTACAGTCGCGCGCATTCACGCACGATTCACCTCGACGTCCCCTCTCCTGTCGCCCTCGTGTGCGTATAGGCGAGCGACCCTCCCTCGCCATGTTGCTGTGAGTTGAAACAGAGGCAAACTCGCAGAGACAATGGCGATGCTCCCACGACTTCGTGCATTTTCAAAATCGCCAACCGTCGCAGAGCGAAATCGCAGATGTGTGATCCCAGCATAATAGGCGCACCTAACATCACCAAATGTGGGGTACAAACTTGGCGGAGGGACTGTTTTTGGGGCCATTGAAGGTAATGGGCTAAAAAGTAGCCTATCCGGATATTTTGCTTTTATTTATTGATGATCCACGAGACATCCTAGAGTCAAATCAAAGTATGTGCTTATCTTTGTATTCATTCATACACACACTGGTAATATTTCTGTGGGGTCTGATTCACTTATTAGAGTGAAATTCTATTGTGATAAGCAGTCACAGATTCGTGTCACTTGTAAAAATGAAATTAGTAATTTAAGTTTTGCCACCATGAAATATACATAAATAGATAAATAGGAAAGCTCACGAAGTCACAATAAGTGACATCACCCTCTTTGTGCAGTAAAAATATGCTATTTAAAGTATCTGATACCCGCAAAATGGCGTGGGAGCAGCCTCGGGCATCGGGGCTACAGTCTATACGTATTCTCATATTATTGTTCTGTTGTTTATTCAATGTTGTGTTCAAGAAAGAGAATACTCATAATTTTAGTTAGTTTTTGGTTATAAGGATTCATTACGAAATGCAATTATAACGTTACCTCCTCTACCTTAGGAAACATCCTGAATCCTGGATCGGCTATGGTGATATCAGGTGCGCCTGTTGCTGGTGCATTTCTCCATCGTTCTTTTTCCTTCCCTCTCGTATATATATCTATTTCCCAAACCCTTTCCCTTGCTCTCGCATTCAGTTCAGCATTTTCTATTTCATTTATCGCGTGTAGAGCATTCATGCTGCAAGCACTACCTTGTCTTTTTAACGTAACAGCTGAGGTGCATGTGCCAGCTGTTCTTTCTCGTATTTATATTCATACAAGGAACGACTCTTTCATCTGCCTTAGCCTTCACTTTCCTCTCGCCTTCAGTCCAGTCTTTCATATTTCCGACTGTACTCCTTCAATATATATAATCCCTGTTTCCTCGCTACCCCGACCTGTTCTTTTACTTTTCTACTCGTATATAATTTTATAGACGGAACGAGTACTTTATCTGCCATATCCTTCCTTTCCTCTTATATTCATTTCAGCTTTTCCTATTTAATCTAACGTGTGTAAGGTCCTCGTCATTTTAATTTAACTGCACTTTCACTCGTCAACTGTTCTTCATCTTTTCGTATGTAATTTAACAGCCGGACCGAATATTTCATCTGCTATTCCCTTCACTTTCCTCTTTTATTCAATCTAACATTTTCTATTTAATATAACGTGTGTCTAAAGTGTATTTGTCTATTGTTTTTATACTTTTCCTCGTGTATACTTTCATGAACGGAGCGAATATTTCATCTATAACCTTCACTTTCCTCGCCTCTCGCATTCAATCCAATATTTCCTATTTAATATAGCTTGTGTAAGGTAGCTATTCATGTTGCAAGGACCTCGTTGTCTTCTTAAATTAACAGCTGACTTTCACTCGTCGACTGTTCTTTCATCTTTTCGTATGTAATTTAATAGCCGGAGCGAATATATCATCTGCTATTCCCTTCACTTTCCTCTTTTATTCATTTCAACATTTCCTGTTTAAATAGCGTGTGTCTGAAGTGGATTTTTCTATTGTTTTTTTTTACTTCTCATATATAATTTCATAGACGAAACGAATATTTCATCTGCCACACCCTTCCTTTTCTCTTGCGATCAAACCAGCATTTTCTATTTAATCTAACGTGTTTAAGGTATTCATATTGCAATAATTTCGTTGTCTATCTAATTTAACAGCTGACTTTCACTCGTCGACTGTTCTTTCATCTTTTCTTATGTTACTTAATAACCGGAGCGAATATTTCATCTGCTGTTCCCTTCACTTTCCTCTTTTATTCATTTCAACATTTCCTATTTAATATGACGTGTGTCTAAAATATATTTGTCTATTGCTCCTTTACTTTTCCTCTCCTGTTTAATTTCACAGACGGAATATTTATTTCATCATCTACACCCTTTCCTCGCTTCTCACATTCAACATTTCCTATTTTGTTTAACGCGTGTAAGGTATTCATGTTGCAAGCACCTCGTTGTCTTTTTAATTTCACAGCTGAAGTGCATGTGTCAACTGTTCTTTATCGTATTGAAATTCATAGAAGGAACGACTATCTTATCTGCTAAAGCCTTTCCTCTCTTCTTGCCCTCGCTTCAAGATTTCCTATTTAATCAACTATACTCCTTCATGTTATTCCTATTTGTCTGTTGTTCTTTTTCCTCTAGTATTTAATATAGACAACGAGTATTTAATCTCCTATAGCCTTTCCACTCTACTCGCATTCAATCCAAGGTCTATTTAATCTAACAGTACTCCTTTATGCCGTGTCGTATATACATGATCCCCTATTTCCTCTCCCGCCACCCTAACCTGTTGCTATACTTTTCCCCTCCTATTTTTTTTTTTAGTATATAATTTCAAAGACGTATCGAGTATGTCATCTGCTATAGCCTTCACCTTCCTCTCGCATTCAATTCAACATCTGTTTAATCTAACTGTACCCCTTTATGCCATGTCCTATATACATGCTCCTTATTTCCTCTGCCGCCACCCCGACCTGTTGCTGCCTCTCTCTCTCTCCCTGCTCTCCCTGCCCTCCTTCCGCCCCTTCCCCCTCCGCCAGAGTCTTTACGCCCCGCACTCTGCCTCCTGCACCCCAGAGAACAGTCAGTCGTCGCTGCGTGAACTCGGGCCGAAGTAACGATCAGCCGAGTCTTAAATTGTTTCCGATGTCGACGAGAGAGAGAGAGAGAGAGAGAGAGAGAGGGGACGGAAGAAAGGGAGGGGTGGGAGGGATTGGGGTGAGGGGTGAGGATGGTGCTGTTGTTGTTGATGATGTTGTTGCTTTTGTTGCTGTTGTTGTTGTTGTTGTTGTTGTTGTTGTTGTCGTTGTTTTGAGTTTAGGATGTATAGATATTCATTATATGGTCTGTTTGTTTGTGTGTGTGTGTGTGTGTGTGTGTGTGTGTGTGTGTGTGTGTGTGTGTGTGTGTGTGTGTGTGTGTGTGTATGATTTTTTTTACGTCTTACATATACAGTGGTTAACTTGTGTTTGTTTTGTGTTGTTTGTTTGTGTGTTTTTCTTGTCTACATGTATTCTGTCAAGTAAGTTTTATCATACGTATTCATCCTTAAAGTTAGGCATAAGGTGTGTGTGTGTGTGTGTGTGTGTGTGAGGGGGAGGGGGGGGTAGAGAAAGAGACAGAGACAGACAGACAGACAGACAGAGAAACAGAAAGACACAGGCCCGAACAGAAAACAAAGAGAAAGAAAGAAAGAGTGACAGAAAGAGATAAAGCGAGAAGGCGAGGGCTAAAGACTTTGGAAGGTGGGCCAAAGAGGGGGGGGGGGAAGGCTAGGGTCGTGAGCTCCCCCCCCACCACCACCACCACCACCACGACACACACACACAAGTTGGCAAGTCAAGGAAATATTGTGATTACGTCGCGGCCACCACCACCACCACCAACAACAACAACAACAACCCTGGAAGTAATATGTTTGGGTGGCGCCGCCGACTTTGGACAACTTCCCCCTTCCCTTTTTCTTCTTCTTCTTCTTCTTCTTCTTCTTTACTTTGGTCTTGGGAATGAAGGAAAAGAAGTCCGCCGTGTCGGTACATAGAGGAGGAGGAGGAGAGGAGAGGAGAGGAGAGGAGAGGAGAGGAGGAAGAAGGGGAGGGAGAAGAAAAAGGGGAAGAGGAAGAAGGGGAGGAAAAAAAAGAAAGAAAGAAAGAATGAAACAAAGAATAAGTTCAAGAAGAAGAAAAAAAGATGATGAAGAGAAGATTAATAAAAAGGAAAGAAATAAAATGAGGAAAAAGTAAACAATAACAAGAACTCCACCACCACCACCACCACCACCAACAACAACAACAACAACAACAACAACAACAAGTGGAAGAAGAGGAGGAAAAGAATGACCGAGTAGTCGTTGGATCCGGCAGAACTTAGATTAACAAAGACGCGCGTTCGAAGAGATGTGAAAACTGTGCTCCTTTTTTCTTTCTCCTTTACTTGGTCTCGGAAATGAAGGAAAAGAAGTTTGTTGTGTCGGTGCGCTGAGGGAAAGAAGAAGAGGAAACATGGAAACATGGACTAGCAGGCAGCAGAAAGCCTGTTGGCTCATTACTAGGCTGCCTGCGTTCAGTGATTCAATCAATCCGTTTGCCATAGGAGTGGCTTGCAGGGGAGGATTAAAGCACTTGTGTATCTACTCTTGGGAACGTTCAGTTCACTCCCGATGCAGCAAAGTGGCGATCAATGCGTTTCTTGAAGGAGTTGATGGTCTCTGCGCTAACCACTTCTGCAGGAAGGCTGTTCCAGTGGCGAACAACTCTATTCGAGAAATAACTCCTGCCGATGTCGGTATTGCATCGCTTTGCTTGAATTGTTTTTCCGTTGTTTCTTGTTCTCAGGTTGGTTTGTAGCGTGAAGAGTTTGGAGTGATCAACGTTGCTGAGCTTGTTCAGGTACTTAAAGACTTGTATCATGTCTCCCCGCAGGCGTCTCTTTTCCAACGTGAAGAGGTTGAGTCGCTCGAGTCGCTCTTCATAGGGCTTCGTCCTCAGTGGTGGTATCATCTTCGTGGCGCGGCGCTGTACTCTCTTAAGTAATTCAATGTCTTTCCTGTAATTAGGAGACCAGAATTGCACGGTGTATTCCAGGTTGGGCCTTACCAGCGAATTATACAAGGATAACATAACTCCCGGCGTCTTGTATTCGAAGTTCCTCGATATGAACCTAAGCATTGTATTGGCTTTCTTACAGGCGGACTTGCAGTGTTTTATTTGTTTCAAGTCACTGCTGATGGTGACCCCGAGGTCTCTTTCCTCTTGCACAACATGTAGTGGTTCGCCACCCATGTGGTATGTGTGGTTGCTGTTTCTGGATCCGATATGCATTACTTTACATTTGGCAGTGTTGAAGGACATCTGCCATTTTTCTGACCACCGAGTGATCTGGTCCAGGTCTCTCTGGATAATTTTGCAGTCTGCCGTTGTGAGGGCCTTCCCACCCACCTTTGTGTCGTCGGCAAATTTTGAAAGATTGGATTTCAATCCTAGTTCTAGGTCGTTGATATATATGATGAAAAGTATGGGTCCCAGCACTGACCCCTGTGGGACTCCACTTGTGACCGGGAACCACTCGGAGGCCTGTCCGTTGAGTACAACTCGTTGTTTTCTTCCAGTGAGCCAGTCACTGATCCACGCTGTCAGATTGCCGCCTAATCCCGCCGACTTGAGTTTCTTGAGGAGTCTTTCGTGTGGCACTTTGTCAAAAGCTTTCTGAAAGTCTAGATATATAACATCGCTGGGGATATGATTATCCCAGTTTTCATAGATACCTTGGAAGAAGTCCAATAAATTGGTTAAGCATGAGCGCTTGTTCCTGAAACCGTGCCGAGCATCGGAAATTATGTTGTTGTCTTCAAGGAACCTAACGAGTTTGTCTCTGATGATCTTCTCGAGGATTTTTCCCGCCACAGAGGTCAAGCTGATTGGTCTGTAGTTTAGGGCCACACTTTTGTCTCCCTTTTTGTAGATCGGAGTTACATTCGCTTGTCTCCAGTCTTTTGGGACTTTGTTTTGTTGTAGTGACACATTGTAGATGGTGGTGAGTGGCTTGAGGATTTGCTGCTTGAGTTCCTTGAGCAGCCTGGGTGACAAGTCGTCGGGTCCGGTGGACTTGTTTGTCTCGAGTTTGTCTAGGTACTTCTTCACATCCCGTTCTTCGATTGTGCCAATTTCTAGGGGAGTGATTCCCATCGGTGGGGTAGGGCTCTCCGGTACGGACTAGGTATTCTCGACCGTGAACACAGACGCGAAGTTTCTGTTTAGGATTTCGACCATTTGTCTACTGTCCTGTAGAAGAAGAGGAGGAGGAGGAAAATGAAGGATAGGAAGTTTGTTGTGTCGGTGAGCTGACGGTAAGAAGAAGAGGAAGAAGAAGAGAAGGAGGAGGAAAATGAAGGATAGGAAGTTTGTTGTGTCGGTGAGCTGACGGTAAGAAGAAGAGGAAGAAGAAGAGAAGGAGGAGGAAAATGAAGGAAAAGAGGTTTGTTGTGTCAGTGAGCTGACGGTAAGAAGAAGAGGAAGAAGAAGAGAAGGAGGAGGAAAATGAAGGATAGGAAGTTTGTTGTGTCGGTGAGCTGACGGTAAGAAGAAGAGGAAGAAGAAGAGAAGGAGGAGGAAAATGAAGGAAAAGAGGTTTGTTGTGTCGGTGAGCTGACGGTAAGAAGAAGAGGAAGAAGAAGAGAAGGAGCAGGAAAATGAAGGATAGGAAGTTTGTTGTGTCGGTGAGCTGACGGTAAGAAGAAGAGGAAGAAGAAGAGAAGGAGGGGGAAAATGAAGGAAAAGAAGTTTGTTGTGTCGGTGAGCTGACGGTAAGAAGAAGAGGAAGAAGAAGAGAAGGAGGAGGAAAATGAAGGATAGGAAGTTTGTTGTGTCGGTGAGCTGACGGTAAGAAGAAGAGGAAGAAGAAGAGTAGGAGGAGGAAAATGAAGGAAAAGAAGTTTGTTGTGTCGGTGAGCTGACGGTAAGAAGAAGAGGAAGAAGAAGAGAAGAAGGAGGAAGATGAAGGAAAAGAGGTTTGTTGTGTCGGTGCGCTGAGGGAAAGAAGATGAAGAAGAGGAGGAGGAGGAGGAGGAGGAGGAGGAGGAGGAGGAGGAGGAGGAAGAGAAAAAGAATCAGAAAGATCTTAAATTGACAAGGCTGCATATTATGATAAATAGAAGAATCGTATATTAGCACAACTATGCATAATTATTTCATTTATCCACTCACCACAGGCTCAAGGGTTAATGTGACGGAGATGAGCATCGAGGCCACGCGCAGCTATTGCGTATGCCCCCAAATTTACCTCTCTGACCTCTCTTTTGGCCACTCATTGATACTTTCTTATATACTAAGTAGGAACTGGGACTTGCGTTTTTTTGTTTCTCATTTATTTTTGCTCCTGATCTGCTTCACTGTAAAAAAAAAATATATATATATATATATATATATATATATATATATATATATATATATATATATATATATATATATATATATATATAGTATATATATACATATATATATACATTTTTTTTTTTTTTTTTAGAGCAACGGAGACAGTTCAAGGGCACACAAAAAGCAAACATTAATAAAAAAAAAAAAGCCCCCCAATCACTGCTCCTAAAATGAAACCAAAGCGGTGGCCGAAAGATAGGTCAGTTTCGGGAGGAGAGGTGTCCTGATACCCTCCTCTTGAAAGAGTTTAAGTCGTAGGCAGGAGGAAATACAGATGAAGGCAGATTGTTCCAGAGTTTACCAGCGTGAGGGATGAAAGAGTGAAGATGCTGGTTAACTCTTGCATAAGGGGTTTGGACAGTATAGGGATGAGCATGAGTAGAAAGTCGAGTGCAGCGGGGCCGCGGGAGGGGGGGAGGCATGCAGTTAGCAAGTTCAGAAGAGCAGTCAGCGTGGAAATATCGATAGAAGATAGAAAGAGAGGCAACATTGCGGCGGAATTTAAGAGGTAGAAGACTATCAGTATGAGGAGGAGAGCTGATGAGACGAAGAGCCTTAGCCTCCACTCTGTCCAGAAGAGCTGTGGGAGTGGAGCCCCCACGCATGAGATGCATACTCCATACGAGGGCGGACAAGGTCCCTGTATATGGACAGCAACTGTGCAGGGGAGAAGAACTGGCGGAGACGGTACAGAACGCCCAGCCTCGAGGAAGCTGATTTAGTAAGAGATGAGATATGAAGTTTCCAGTTGAGATTTTGAGTTAAGGATAGACCGAGAATGTTTAGTGTTGAGGAAGGTGATAGCTGGGTGTTGTCAAAGAATAGGGGATAGTTGTTTGAAAGATTGTGTCGAGTGGATAGGTGGAGAAACTGTGTTTTTGAGGCGTTGAAGGACACCAGGTTCTTCTTGCCCCAATCGGAAATAATAGTAAGGTCTGAGGCTAAGCGTTCTGCAGTCTCCAGCCTTGAGTCGTTAAGTTCTGATATATATATATATATATATATATATATATATATATATATATATATATATATATATATATATATATATATATATATATATATATATATATATATATATATATATATATATATATCTTTCATGTTTACCCGGCTCTCCCAACTGAGGTGTGTTCGCGTAATCACGTTCACAGGTGTTATAACAGGTGTCGCCGCTGACGGGCCGGCGCGCGGGGCTCAATTTGCCGAGGACAGCCCGTGCTCAAAGTGCCGGAGTGACGCGTCCACGACTTGTTTATTTACATCGATTTTTCATCTCTCTTGCATATCAGTTCGGATTTCTTGGATAATTTATAAGGCATCATCGTCATCATTTTTCATCCTCCTCCTCCTACTCTTCTTCCTTCAACTTTTTTTCCTCCTTCTCTTCCTCCTCTTCCTCTTCCTCCTCTTCCTCCTCCTGCTTCTTCTCCTCCTCATCATCACCCTCTATCCTGTTTTTCACGTATGCAAAATAAAGTGTTTCTGCTTTGAGAGAGAGAGAGAGAGAGAGAGAGAGAGAGAGAATCATTAGCTACCACAGCACAACTTCCCTCCCAAACGTTCTCCAGCTCTCTCTTTAAAATCAGCATACTCGTCCTGCTCCGGTAAAGGTTCTGATTTCACCTCTCAACCTATTTTCCTGTCGGTTCTGTCTTCTTGAGTTCTTGGAACAGAAAAATCGTATGTTCTTAAGCTGTACACACTCTTCTCAGTCTGTTCCATTCATTCACCACGTTATTCGTATACTAGTTCCTGTCTGTATCCTTCCCCAGCCTGTGTCCATCCTGTTATTTAGGTCCAGACTCCTCCTCTTTATCTCTTCTACAGTTACTATTTTACTGTATTACCGTCACTTTTATCACTTCTACAGTTAAAATCTTACTATATTACTGTCACTTTTATCACTTCTACAATTACTATCTTACTATATTACTGTCACTTTTATCACTTCTACAGTTAAAATCTTACTATATTACTGTCACTTTTATCACTTCTACAATTACTATCTTACTATATTACTGTCACTTTTATCACTTCTACAGTTAAAATCTTACTATATTACTGTCACTTTTATCACTTCTACAATTACTATCTTACTATATTACTGTCACTTTTATCACTTCTACAGTTAAAATCTTACTATATTACTGTCACTTTTATCACTTCTACAATTACTATCTTACTATATTACTGTCACTTTTATCACTTCTACAGTTAAAATCTTACTATATTACTGTCACTTTTATCACTTCTACAGTTAAAGTCTTACTATATTACTGTCACTTTTATCACTTCTACAATTACTATCTTACTATATTACTGTCACTTTTATCACTTCTACAGTTAAAATCTTACTATATTACTGTCACTTTTATCACTTCTACAGTTACTATCTTACTATATTACTGTCACTTTTATCACTTCTACAGTTAAAATCTTACTATATTACTGTCACTTTCATCACTTCTACGGTTACTATCTTACTATATTACTGTCACTTTCATCACTTCTACGATTACTATCTTACTATATTACTGTCACTTTCATCACTTCTACGGTTACTATCTTAATATATTACTGTCACTTTCATCACTTCTACGGTTACTATCTTACTATATTAATGTCACTTTCATCACTTCTACAGTTACTATCTTACTATATTACTGTCACTTTCATCACTTCTACAGTTACTATCTTACTATATTACTGTCACTTTCATCACTTCTACGGTTACTATCTTACTATATTACTGTCACTTTCATCACTTCTACAGTTACTATCTTACTATATTACTGTCACTTTCATCACTTCTACAGTTACAATCTTACTATATTACTGTCACTTTCATCATTTCTACGGTTACTATCTTACTATATTACTGTCACTTTCATCACTTCTACAGTTACTATCTTACTATATTACTGTTACTTTCATCACTTCTACAGTTACTATCTTACTATATTACTGTCACTTTCATCACTTCTACAGTTACTATCTTACTATATTACTGTCACTTTCATCACTTCTACAGTTACTATCTTACTATATTACTGTCACTTTCATCACTTCTACAGTTACTATCTTACTATATTACTGTCACTTTCATCACTTCTACAGTTACTATCTTACTATATTACTGTCACTTTCATCACTTCTACAGTTACTATCTTACTATATTACTGTCACTTTCATCACTTCTACGGTTACTATCTTACTATATTACTGTCACTTTCATCACTTCTCCAGTTACTATCTTACTATATTACTGTCACTTTCATCACTTCTACAGTTACTATCTTACTATATTACCGTCACTTTCATCACTTCTACAGTTACTATCTTACTATATTACTGTCACTTTCATCACTTCTACAGTTACTATCTTACTATATTACTGTCACTTTCATCACTTCTACGGTTACTATCTTGCTATATTACTGTCACTTTCATCACTTCTACAGTTACTATCTTACTATATTACTGTCACTTTCATCACTTCTACAGTTACTATCTTACTATATTACTGTCACTTTCATCACTTCTACAGTTACTATCTTACTATATTACTGTCACTTTCATCACTTCTACAGTTACTATCTTACTATATTACTGTCACTTTCATCACTTCTACAGTTACTATCTTACTATATTACTGTCACTTTCATCACTTCTACAGTTACTATCTTACTATATTACTGTCACTTTCATCACTTCTACGGTTACTATCTTACTATATTACTACTACATTACTATCACTTTTATCACTTCTACAGTTACTATCTTACTACATTACTATCACTTTTATCACTTTTACAGTTCCTGGTTACCACTCTTCCCATTAACAGTTTTTAGGTCTACTCCTAAGAGCCTAAGAACATGAGTCTGTAGGAGGCCGTCTGCAGTTCCTGGGTTGAGATTCTTAGGTCGGTTTCTTAGACGCTTCTTTCTCTTACATCAACTATTTCTAAAGGCCAATAAAGAGGTTAAACGCGTTCCCATTAGTGTTTCTTTACGTTCATGGTCCAGAAGAATGGCCACACTACCACCAGGGTCATAAAACTACCGCTGGAAATACTCAAACCTCCTATTAATGCCTTGTCAAATGTGTGTGCCAGGGCGCTGAAATGTTTAAGACGACCCTTACTACTTCAGCTGTCTATCGGTTATCAGAGGCATGCATAACACGACCCGCTGAAGTCCGCAATTTCCCGCAGCTAACCAACGTTCGGAGGAAGCAACTGGCCCTATGTGTGTGTGTGTGTGTGTGTGTGTGTGTGTGTGTGTGTGTGTGTGTGTGTGTGTGTGTGTGTGTATCATGAAGTCGCATTCATTAATATTTCGGCTCCCAGGAACACACATTTGACAAGGCTTTCGTACAAGTTCTAGGCATTTCCAGGGGTAGTTTTACTGCCCCGGTGGTAGTCTGACCCTTCTTCTGTGCCATGAACCAAAGGAAACACTCACGAGAACCAGACTAATCTCCTTTTTGGCCTTTGGAAACAGTTGATGTGAGGGGTGGAAGGAAGCGGCTGAGAGCACCAACCCCGCGTCCTGCTGGTTCACTCACTCTGCCACTCATCCCGCCACTCTCTCTGCCTTTCCCTCCTCACCTGTTCCGCCGTATCAGCCACCATCGCCGCATTACACGCCGTTTCCATTCCACGCCCCCCTCACACACACACACACACACACACACACACACACACACACACACCCGCTGGCAGTCTTTCTCCATATCCATCTCTCTCCTTGGTCGTTCTGGTCTGTTTGCTCTCCACTTTTACTGACGTTGATTCTTGCTTTTCCTTTGTAATGTTTGGTCTCTGTTGTCTTACGTGTGGCCATACTGCGTTATGCACCTTTTATACAATGACCATCAGCTGTGACGAGAGAGAGAGAGAGAGAGAGAGAGAGAGAGAGAGTTAAGGAAAAATGATGAAAATAAAAGATAAAAAAGAAATGCATCAACAACAACAATAACAACAGCAACATTAAACTTTGTCACGGTAGGAATAGTAATTGTTATGTAGGCGTCTCTCTCTCTCTCTCTCTCTCTCTCTCTCTCTCTCTCTCTCTCTCTCTCTCTCTCTCTCTCTCTCTCTCTCTCTCTCTCTCTCTCTCTCCTGGAGAAGTACCGTAGGCTCATCCAGCAGTATAAGACTAAATCCCCTAACATTTTGATTTCAGGAGTTCTACCACGGACTTGGGCGGAGAGCGACTTTTTCAGTAAGGCCTTCAGCCTAAACAACCGCTTACAGACTCTTTGTAAGGAGCTTGACGTGGAGTTCCTAAACGCATGGGACAATTTCTATGGACAAAATGAACTTTTCCACAGGGACGGATTGCACCTTTCTCCCATCGGGGCAGCCAGACTCGGAAGGCTCCTCAACGAAGCAGTGCGTGTCATCCGAGCAAAAAACGAGTCACGGCCACGTCCCTCCACCCCGCCCGTGTAAATAGACGCCGTGCATCGCAACAAACCCGTAACCGTGATCCCGCAAGTACCACCACCTGTATTACCAAGCCTCTAGATAACTTAAAAATCCTTAGTTTCAATGCGCGTAGCCTAAGAAACAAATTTGATGAACTGAGATGTCTTGCTTTAACAGAAAATTTTGACATAATTGCTATAACCGAAACATTTATCGACACCACAAATATTGATTTAAGTTCCGAATACAACATAGATGGCTACAGACTCTTCAACAAAGATCGTAAACCGTAGAGGCAGTGGCGTCGCCCTTTATGTCAAAAGCTATTTGCAACCCACCGACAAAACACTGGAAACAGTAACGTTGAACATTTGTGCGTGCGAGTAAACATTGCAAAAGTCAATTTAAATATATCTGTCACCTACAGACCTCCTGGCAATCACTCGACGACGACCTTGAAATGTACAGCGTCTTAAGGCAGTCACTTAATAACAACGACTCACTGATATTAGGAGACTTTAACCTCCCCATATCGACTGGGCGACACTGTCAGGTACAGAAGGCGAGTCACATAGAATGATCGAATTTCTAGAAGAAAATTATCTAAGCCAAATGGTTTCTGAGCCAACTCGACAAAATAATATACTCGACCTTGTTATAACGACCCAAGATAACCTTGTCAGTAGTGTCACGGTAGGAGAACACCTCGGTTCTTGCGATCATAAATTAGTGCGCGTCGACATTAAAGCTCAATCATCAGTGACTGAAAATAAAGTAAAGGTGCCCAATTTCAAAAGAGCTAACTTCGTAGAAATCCGACAAAAACTAACAGAAATACAACTATCAGATGACGGCAACGTAGAGGAAGCCTGGCTAAGCCTTAAAATCACTTACTCACTCAGCAGAACACATTCGTCCCCTTGTGCGAGAAGCGAATTAACACTAATAAAAGCCCACCGTGGTTTAATAGCGAAATTAAACAATCAGTCAATGAGAGAAAATTGTTTTACAGGTTAAAGAAAGAACAAAGCACGCCCGAGAACATTAGACTCTATAATGATGCCAGGCGACGAGTAAAAAGACTAGTAGGTCAGGCAAAGCGTAGATATGAAGAAAATATTGCAGCCAACTGTAAAAATAACCCGAAATCTTTCTTCAGTTACATAAACAACAGAAAGGCGATCAAAAGTGGTATTGGACCTTTAACAAACAGCGACGGTGCACTAGTGACTGACAGCCAACACATTGCAAACCTCTTAAACAATTACTTTTCCTCGGTGTTTAATACTAACAGTCTTCCTCTCGCTACCACCAACACCAGTACTATTGTAAATCTCGAGCATGCATTGCCTAATTTTGAAATAACAACCGATGAAGTCCTTAAAGCTCTCCATTCACTTAAAACAAATAAAAGTCCTGGACCTGACAAAGTATATCCAACTCTGCTGAAAGAAACGAAGAGCGAAATACTCTCCTCCTCACAACCGTATTCAATATGTCCTTGCGACAAGGCATCGTCCCTTCAGATTGGAAAAGTCTAACGTGACACCGATTTTCAAGAAAGGAGACAATAAAGTACCAGGTAATTACAGGCCCATTAGTCTAACTTCGGTTGTAGGTAAGCTACTTGAGGGCATAATTAGAGACAAAATTGTGAGTTACCTTGAAAGCCACTCATTGATTGGGGACTCACAACATGGCTTCCGAAACAAAAGATCCTGCCTATCAAACCTATTAACCTTTTATAACGACCTCTTCACTGTTTATGACGTAACCAAATCACTGGACGTAGTCTATCTTGATTTCAGAAAGCGTTTGATAAAGTCCGCATCATAAATTACTTTACAAATTAAAGCAAATAGGTATTGACGGTCAAGTAAACCAATGGATCGCGAATTGGTTGAGCAACAGACAACAAAGAGTAGTGATTGACGGATTTAACTCAGAGTGGGCGCCTGTCACTAGTGGCGTCCCTCAGGGCTCGGTTCTTGGCCCAGTGCTCTTCATTATTTACATCAACGACGTGGATGTTGGACTCAATAACCGCATTAGTAAATTTGCAGACGACACAAAGATTGGTAACTCGGTTCTCACTGACGAAGACAGGCAAAGCCTCCAAGAGGATTTGCACAAAATTTCAGCTTGGTCGGATAGATGGGAGATGCCCTTTAACGTAGACAAGTGCCAGGTCCTTCAAGTTGGAACGAGGAATAAGAAGTTCGAATACGAAATGCGCGGCGTTAAACTCAAAAGCGTTCAATGCGTCAAAGACTTGGGGGTCAAAATCGCGTCAAACCTCAAATTCTCACAGCAATGCATCGATGCAGCAAATAAAGCGAACAGAATGTTGGGCTTCATTAAAAGAAACTTTGTATTCAAGAATAAATATGTAATACTCCCGCTCTACAACAGTTTAGTCAGACCCCACTTGGAATATGCGGTACAGTTTTGGTCCACCCACCATGCAAAGGATATTGCTAAATTAGAAGGTGTTCAGCGTCGGGCAACGAAAATGATCACTTCCTTGCGCAACAAATCCTACGAAGAAAGGCTTTCTATCCTTAACATGTTCTCTCTTGAGAAACGTCGCCTACGAGGAAAATTGATCGAATGTTTTAAAATACTTAATGGTTTCACGAATGTAGACAGATCAACATTGTTTATGATCGATGACAGTCTGCGCACGAGGAACAATGGCGTAAAACTCAGATGTAGACAAGTAAATTCAGATTGCACCAAATTTTTCTTCACCAACGTTGTAGTGCGAGAATGGAATAAGCTTCCACCATCAGTGGTCCAGTGTAACACGATTGACTCCTTCAAAAATAAGCTCGACCGTCACTTCCTTCAACTTAATATCAACTAGAGTAGAAATGCAACGTTTTGGAGTCTTCTGATTAATGTAAAATCACTTAGGTTTAAGGACAGACCACCAAGTCTGGACCATGGGGTCTGTGTGGTCTGATTTTCTATGTAAATCTATGTAAATCTCTCTCTCTCTCTCTCTCTCTCTCTCTCTCTCTCTCTCTCTCTCTCTCTCTCTCTCTCTCTCTCTCTCTCTCTCTCTCTCTCTCTCTCTCTCTCTCTCTCTCTCTCAATTTATCTATCTATCTATCTATCTATCTATCTATCTATACATTTAGCATTCCATCTATCTATCTATCTATCTCGAGGCCTTCCCCATATACTCTCATCCATCAGTTTATATTCTTATTTATTTCTTGTTCTCTTGATTCCTCGGACGTGAGCACTGAAATAAATTGTTTGTCTGCAGTTTAATGTGTCCCGGAAAGTCTGTGTGTCTGTGCAGGTGTGGACAGAACCCGGCTGCTACCTGTGCGCCCTTAAACATTAACTCGTATATTTATTTTTGTCCCGGAGTTTAATATTAATTGTCTCCGTGTTTACAAGAAGCGTCGCCGTCATAATTTTCCCTTAGTTAGTGTGTCGAGAGCCAGGCTGGGGATAACCTTTGCCTGATTGTTTTTTACAGTAAAGGAAGCATTTCAAGGGCAAAAAAAATAATAGTGAAAGAAAGAAACCCTCTACTCACTGCCCCTATATAGAAAAATAAAGTTTAGAAGGGTGGCCAAAAGAGAGGTCAATTTCGGGAGGAATTGAAGTCATAGGCTGGAGAAAATACACACAAAAGAAGGTTGCTTGAGACTTTTCAGAGTGTAAAAGTGTAAGGGATGAAATAATGAAGATGCTGGTTAACTCTTGCATAATGGGTTTGGACAGTGTAGGGATGAGCTAGAGTAGAAAGTCGAGTGCAGCGGGGCCGCAGGAAGGAGGGGAGGCATATAGTTAGCAAGTTCAGAAGAGCAGTCAGCATGAAAATATCGATAGAAGATAGAAAGAGAGGCAATGTGGCGGCGGATTTTAGAGGTAGAAGACTGTCAGTAAGTGGAGGAGAGTTGATGAGATGAAGAGCCTTAGTGATAATGTTTGCAAATGTTGGGAGCTTGACTGGTGGTAACGTTTGTGTGACTGTCTTGAGAGCTTGACTGGTGGTAACGTTTGTCTTGCTGTGTTGAGAGCTTGACTGGTGGTAACGTTTGTCTTGCTGTGTTGAGAGCTTGACTGGTGGTAACGTTTGTCTTGCTGTGGTGAGAGCTTGAGTGGTGGTAACGTTTGTCTTGCTGTGTTGAGAGCTTGACTGGTGGTAACGTTTGTCTTGCTGTGTTGAGAGCTTGACTGGTGGTAACGTTTGTCTTGCTGTGTTGAGAGCTTGACTGGTGGTAACGTTTGTCTTGCTGTGTTGAGAGCTTGACTGGTGGTAACGTTTGTCTTGCTGTGTTGAGAGCTTGACTGCCTCCCCCCTCTTTTTTCTCCCTCCTCCTTTGTACCATTTTCCTTCCTTCCTTTTTTTGGTGTTGCGTTAGTCTGAGTGTGTTGAGAGCTTGACTACCTCCCTCATCTTTTTCCTTCCTCCTTTCTTTGTACCATTTTCCTTCCTTCCTTCATTCCTTCCTTCCTTCATTCCTTCCTCCCTTCCTTCATTCCTTTCTTCCTTTCATTGGTGTTACGTTTGTCTAAGTGTGTTAAGAGCTTGACTACCTCCCTCATCTTTTTCCTTCCTCCTTTCTTTGTACCATTTTCCTTCCTTCATTCATTCATTCCTTCCTTCATTCCTTTCTTCCTTCCCTTCATTGGTGTTACGTTTGTCTAAGTGTGTTAAGAGCTTGACTGCCTCCCTCCCTCTTTTACCTCCTTCCTCCCCTCCATTGTATCATTTTCCTTTCCTTCCTTCCTTTCCTCCTTCCTTCCTTCCTCCTTCCTTCCTTCCTTCCTTCCTTCCTTCCTTTTGTGATAATGTAAACTTTAGTGTCTTGAGAGCTTGGATTCAACGAAGACCTAAAAACAGACTACATAGGTGAGAGAGAGAGAGAGAGAGAGAGAGAGAGAGAGAGAGGTAAAGGGGGGGTGTTATGGAGTTAAACAGACAGATAGACAGGCAGATTAACAGCCAGACAGACAGAGAGGCAGGTAATTGGAGGCAGACAGACATTTATATGCAGAGAGAGCAGAACCAAATAGACAAAGACAGACACAGATAGATAGATATATAGATAGATAGATAAATAGATAGATAGACAGACAGACAGACAGACAGGCAGACAGACAGACAAACAAATTACACACAGACAAGCCCGACTGAGTGACTGACAGAGTGAGAAACAAGTGTGACACACACACACACACACACACACACACACACACACACACACACACACACACACACACACACACACACACACAAGTGCCCGCCTGTTTTGTTTTTACAATGTTATATTTGCATCGTAAACAACGCAAGTATTTATAGGTAGGTTTCATAAGGTTCCTGAGTGTGTGTGTGTGTGTGTGTGTGTGTGTGTGTGTGTGTGTGTGTGTGTGTAATATCAACATTTTTACCTGCATTTCGTGGTCAGTATACTCTTATCTATTTATCCATCTATCTTTCTATCTATTTATATATCTATCTATATGTGTGTGTGTGTGTGTGTGTGTGTGTTATGGCCCTCAATACACCATCAACAAAGTGACTATGGCGCTGGTTGACGGACAGCTGTGATTTTATTGTCGTCGTAAGGTCTTCAGTTAGTCGTTTGAAGGGTCGGTCAACGGTGCCTTGGGGTCATGGAGGGTCGTGGAGGGCGTGGCGGTGGGAGGGTCGTCAGTGAGGCGAGGAGACCATTATGGAAACGACTTGCAAATGTTTGGGCATCAGGACCCGTGCAGTGTTGTAATGGTGGTCATGGAGGAGGAGGAGGAAGAAGAAGATGAAGAAGAAGAAGAAGAAAAAGAAGAAGAAGAAGAAGAAGAGAAGGAGCAGTTTAACATCGGTGTGTGTCGCCTCTTTGTTTACTTAGATTTGTTTGTGTGTGGACGAGTGATGTCTTCAGTTGTTTTCTTGTGTCTTTGTGTGTTTTGTGTGCCTGTCTTCTCATCCACGGTGTCCCAAATGTCTTCTTTTACGTCATTTATGTCTTCGGCTTACTTATAATTAGGCTTGTTTGGGTGTTTTTTATAAGTGATGTCTTGAGTTGTTTTCTTGTGTCCTCTGAACCACGAAAGGAAAGACTCAAACAGTTAAACTTGCATTCTCTAGAAAGGCGAAGGGTGCGTGGAGACATGATCGAGGTTTATAAATGGATGAAGGGCTTTAATAAGGGAGACATTCATAAGGTTTTGTTGGTAAGAGAACCGGGTAGGACACGAAGTAACGGGTTTAAACTGGATAAATTCAGATTCAACAGGGACATAGGCAAAAATTGGTTTACTAACAGGGTGGTGGATGAGTGGAATAGGCTTAGCAGTCATGTGGTGAGTGCCAATACAATTGTCACATTCAAAAATAGACTAGATAAATTCATGGACAGCGATATTAGGTGGGGTTAGATACACGGGAGCTTAGGGTCAAAGGAGCTGCCTCGTACAGGCCTACCGGCCTCTTGCAGACTCCTGCGTTCTTATGTTCTTATGTTCTTATATCCCAGTTGTATGTGTTTTAAGCCCAGATTCTCGCATATTTGGAGGCTTCTTCTCTCCTCTTCAGCTGTTTTCCTCTCTTCCTTCCTCTTTCTTACTTCTCTTCTTATCCTACCATCTCTCTTTTCTTCCCATCTTGTTTTGTGTGTATGGGTGATGTTTTGAGTTGTCTTTTTGTGTGTGTTTTAGTGTGTTTGTGTCTCCTTAACCACGATGTATCAGTTGTCTTATGTTATGATGTGTGTGTTTCCCTATCTCATGGACCACTATATCGCAGTAATCTTTTTGTGTCCTAATGTTTGTGTTTGTGTCCCTAAAATCACGCACTATGTATCAGTTGTTTTCTTAGGTGTCAGGTTCATAGTCTCAAACATTTCTTTCATTAACACACACACATTTGATAAGGCTTTAGTAGGGGTTGTGTTAGTGTTTCCATGGGTAGTTTCATGAGCGTAGTGATAGTCTGACAAGGCATCTGCACCATGAACGTGAAAAAACACTCATGAGAACCCGACTAATCTTTTTTGTGGCCTTGGAAAATGTTGTTGTGGGATCCGAAAGTGTCCCCGAATATGTGTCTTTGTGTGTTTGTTTGCCTGTGTCTCCTAAACCACACAATCCCCTTAAGGCGACGCATGAGCCACGGTCTTTGAGGGACTTGAGCTGTTTATGAAGAAGGGTCGACGGGGGCATGGGTGAAGCCCGTGACAAGGACCAGGTGCAGCCGTGGCCCTAACCTGAGACAGAGTGCGTCGTTTATGGCTTTAATTAACGTGCAGTGCGTCACGCGGGCACATGCAGGGCTTGAATCTCGCAGGAAGGCAACGTGCGAGTGGGAATTTTCTGCTTGTCGAAGTCTGTAGAAAATCCTCGTCAAATGATCGCTATTTCCAGTGTGTTTGTAACCGCCGAATAAAGTTTTACAATCCTATACAATCCATAATGGTGAGGTTTCCGATGCAACATCAGATACAAGAGATTTCCTGTATAGTTTCTCACAAGTTCTTTAACTTATGTATGCAGGGTTGTAACCTTTTTTTGGTGCTGTTTGTAGCGCCGATAGGCTGTCTTGAGGGGCATCTTGGGCGACCCCGACCCGTTAGTGGCGCAGGCGAATTTCATTTATACTGGCTGCCGTGATATATAACTCTTGCATGGCTCATGCTGCCCCCCGGTGCTCCTCTTGACTGAAGTCGCTGAACTTAGGGTTGATATGAAGATCTGGGCAGCATATGGGTAATCTTCCGCCACTCGGCGATGGTTAAAAAATCAACGCGTTTCGGTGGTTCTCGAACCTAGGTCCATGGGGTCACCAAGCCTGCACGCTGACCACTCGGCCACCGCCTCCCCGTAATTAGGCAGAGCTCGTGTGTATGAATTTTCTGCATGAAGATTGAAAATCCTCGTTACATTACCGTCAGTTCTGTGTTTTCTAGTATTTGACTGTCACGATCACTCTTTATTGTTATATTTGTGTCTGCTCGTCTATGGGACTGTTTATGTCGAAATTTGTTACAGGTACTTGTCATATAATCGTCATTTCTGTGCTTCCCTGTGTTTTACTGTCACTTTTCATATCCAGGTATACTATAAATATAAATAAATATAAATATAAATAAAAAAAACTTTCTCTGCTGCGCTAGACATATTGAAAGCCTTCGATAGAGTCTGGCACCAGTCTTTGCTTTCTGTTTCAACAGTGGCGTTCCACAGGGCTCTGTCCTATCACCCACTCTCTTCATGTTATTCATCAATGATCTTATTTCCATAACAAACTGTCCTGTCCACTCATACGCCGACGACTCCACTCTGCATTATTCAACTTCTTTCAATAGAAGACCCTCTCAACAAGAAGTACACAACTCCAGACTGGAGGCTGCAGAACGCTTAACCTCAGACCTTGCTATCATTTCCGATTGGGGCAGAAGGAACCTTGTGTCATTCAATGCCTCAAAAACTCAATTTCTCCACCTATCAACTCGACACAATCTTCCAAACACCTATCCCCTGTTCTTTGACAACACTCGGCTGTCACCGTCTTCAACACTAAACATCCTCGGTCTATCCTTAACTCAAAATCTCAACTGGAAACTTCATATCTCCTCCCTCGCTAAATCAGCTTCCTCGAGGTTGGGCGTTCTGTATCGTCTCCGCCATTTCTTCTTCCCCGTGCAGTTGCTATCCATATACAGGGGCCTTGTCCGCCCTCGTATGGAGTATGCATCTCACGTGTGGGGAGGCTCCACTCACACAGCTCTTTTGGACAGAGTGGAGTCTAAGGCTCTTCGTCTCATCAGCTCTCCTCCTCCTACTGATAGTCTTCTACCTCTTAAATTCCGCTGAACTTGCTAACTGCATGCCTCCCCCCCTCCCGCGGCCCCGCTGCACACGACTTTCTACTCATGCTCATCCCTATACTGTCCAAACCCCTTATGCAAGAGTTAACCAGCATCTTCACTCTTTCATCCCTCACGCTGGTAAACTCTGGAACAATCTTCCTTCATCTGTATTTCCTCCTGCCTACGACTTGAACTCTTTCAAAAGGAGGGTATCAGGACACCTCTCCTCCCGAAATTGACCTTTCTTTCGGCCACCTCTTTTGATTCTTTTTTGGGAGCAGCGAGTAGCGGGCTTTTTTTTTTTTTTTTTGTGTGTGTGCCCTTGAGCTGTCTCCTTTGTTGTAAAAAATAAATAATAAAATATATATATATATATATATATATATATATATATATATATATATATATATTTATATATATATATATATATATATATATATATATATATATATATATATATATATATATATATATATATATATATATATAAATAATGGTAATACTCGTACAATGCGCCGCTTCCCTGTGTGTTCCTTCGGGCGCCCAGACAACAGCATCCATATGATTAACATTCATGAGAAGAGACTTTTCCGGAGCTTCGTTTTGCCCCGCCTCTGCTTTGATGAAGTATGCATGCTTCCTCCTCCGCCTGACTCGAGGAACGGAAGTTCGTATTATGATATGCAGAAAGAAAGAGAAGAAAGTTTAGACTCGGATATGTAATGTTTAATTCAGTCTGCGTCAAAATGTGTTGTTCTGGCTCCTCAAAATAGTTAGTTTTAGCGTCAACGTTAATGAGAGAAAGTTTAAAATCAGATGTTTGATGTATAATTCCAAGCGGCGTCAAAAATGCGCTGTTCTGGCTTCTCAAAATAGTTAGTTTTGGCGTCAGTGTTAATGAGAGAAAGTTAAGAATCAGATGTTTAATGTATATTAATTTGAAGCGGCGTCAAAAATGTGTTGTTCTGGCATCTCAAAATAGTTAGTTTAGCGTTAACGTTAATGACAGAAAGTTAAGAATCAGATGTTTAATGTTTTATTCGAAGCGGCATCGTAAAGTATATTGTTCTTGTTTCTCAAAATAGTAACTTATGGTGTTAACGGTAATGAGAAAGAAAGAGACTCAAATACTTAAGGTTTGATTCGAAGCAAAAATGCGTTGTTCTGGATTCCCAAAATAGTTACTTTTAGTGTCAACGTTCACAAGGGAGGGAAACAAACTCAGGTGTTTAGTTATATTTCCGAACTACATGAAAAAAAAAAATCTTGTTCTGGTTACTTAAAATTGTTACTTTTAGTGTTAACATTAATGGTAAAAGGAAAATAGAACACGTGAAGGGCTAGCAAGTGCACTGGGTCTAATGTCGGTATTCTTAGACGCTCCCTTCGCCTACAGCAATCACTTCTAAAGGTAAAATAGAGGGCAAACGCGTCACTATGGATGGTAAAGAAGAAGTAGGAGAAGAAGAAAAAGAACAAGAAGAGAAAACAAGAAGAAATTAAGAAGAAAATGAAGAAGAAGAAGAACAAGAACAAGAACAAGAAGAGAAAACAAGAAGAAACTAAGAAGAAGAAGAACAAGAACAAGAACAAGAAGAGAAAACAAGAAGAAATTAAGAAGAAAATGAAGAAGAAGAAGAACAAGAACAAGAACTAGAAGAGAAAACAAGAAGAAATTAAGAAGGAAATGATGAAGAAGAAGAAGAAGAACAAGAACAAGAAGAGAAAACAAGAAGAAATTAAGAAGAACAAGAACAAGAACAAGAACAAGAACAAGAAGAGAAAACAAGAAGAAATTAAGAAGAAGAAGAACAAGAACAAGAACAAGAACAAAAAGAGAAAACAAGAAGAAATTAAGAAGAACAAGAACAAGAAGAACAACAAGAAGAGAAAACAAGAAGAAATTAAGAAGAAGAAGAAGAACAAGAACAAGAACAAAAAGAGAAAACAAGAAGAAATTAAGAAGAGCAAGAACAAGAACAAGAACAAGAAGAGAAAACAAGAAGAAATTAAGAAGAAAATGAAGAAGAAGAAGTAGGAGAAGAAGAACATGATGACGATTTAGACGAAGAAGATGGAGATGAGGAGGAAGATGATGATGATGATGATGAAGTAGAAAAAAAGAAGAAGAGAAAAAAAGAAGGAGAAGGAAGAGAGCAAGAAAAGGAGAAGATGAAGCAGAAGAAGAACAAAAACAACAACAGCAGCGACAGCAACAACAACAACACGTTCGCGGTGCAGAAACTTTCTCAAACAACCACCAGGGTCATAAAGCTAACCATGGCAATGCCCACAACCCCTACGAAAGCCTTGTTAAATGTGTGTGCATGGACGCCGCATGGTTCGAGAATATGGGCGTTACGAAGGTACTTTAAAAGGTTGGTATTCGTATAGACCAGAGGCTCTCAATCTTTTTTCAGTGATGGCACCTGAACTTATGTAAATCCTTTTGTGGCACCCCTTTTTCACCCCCCCCCACCCCCCCACCCCCACACACACACCTCACATGGATCAACTTCTTATACTCAATTGTACCTGTTTAAATTACTATAATTAATGAATTAAAATTATTATCCATACTCAAACCAAAATTAACGTACGGTGCAGTACATGCCCAAACAGAACTCATCAGTCGAATTAGATTAACTTAAGAGTTATAAATGCAGACTAACATAAACAGAAGAAAAAAAAAGATTCAAAATTCACGATGATCTTGTGGCACCCCGCGGCACTGTCCGCGGCACCCAGTTTGAGAACCTCTGGACTATAGACCCTTCGAGCTCTCACGTTAACTATTTCCAAAGGTCGAAAAAGAGATTAATCGGGTTTTCATGAGTGTTTTTTCACGTTCATGGTACAGAAGGAGGGTCAAACTACCCCTGGAAATGCCCACAAATCCTACAAAAGCCATGTCAAAAGTATGTGTTAGAGCGCCGAAAGGTTCAAGAATATGGTCGTCACTGAGGCACTGTAAATCACCGCTCCTCGGCTGCACGTGTCGGGAAATTGGCAATGGTCCGCCTCACCCCTTGGCAAGCCCCGCGCTCTTTGCATGCATGACAGCCGGTGTGTGTGTGTTATTCCTGCCCATATTTGTACAGCATAATAGTTCGCGCCTCTCGCCTCTCGCGTCGCCGGGCTATTGCTATCAGAAAAATGCCCTCCCGGAGTGACGGATGAGGCTCTCTGAAATGTCATAAGCTCCCCCTGATGCAAGACCGACAAGCCCTCCTTCACACACACACACACACACACACACACACACACACACACACACACACACACACACACACACACACACACACACACACACAGAAAGAAAGAAAGAAAAAAAAGATAGATATATAGATAGATAGATAGATAGATAGATACATAGATAGACAAAAAATATTAAAGAGAAAGAGGCATTGCAATATACATGGCTTGATAGATAGACACACACACACACACACACACACACACACACACACACACACACACACCACTGAACCCACCACCACCACCACCATCACCACCAGTGTCGCCGGAACTGAGCATCGCCACGGCAAGCTCTCGTGAGCCTCGCCAGAATTCACCGCCAGCCCAGGACGACGACGAGGAAGAGAAAGAAGAAGTGTTTATCTAGTCAAAGCATACTGAGAGTGCCTGAGCCGATTCGTCCCGCCGCTGCTGCAAGGACTCGGGGTAAATATTGCACGCCGGCACGAGAGGCAGAAGGCGCGGAATGTCTAAGCTTAGTAATGTCAGACTCTTCCAGCCGTCACGTCAACTGTGCTCAAAGGCCAAAAAGGATATGAGTCTGGTTTTAATGAGTGTTTTCTTTAGGCTCACGTTGCAAAAAAAGGGCCAGACTAACAACAGGGTCATAAAACTACTCCTGGGAATGCCAAGAACACCTACGAAAGCCTTGTCAAATATGTGTGGCACGGAATGTCTTTTTAATGCCATATTCTTAAACATTTCGGCTCCCAAAAGCACACATATGACAAGACTTTCGTAGGAGTCTTGCTTATTTCCAGGGATAGTTTGGGATAGTTTGACAGCCCTTCTGTACCATGAACCTTAGAAACACACATTTGACAAGACTTTGGGCATTTCCAGGGATAGATTTAAGACCCTGGTGGTAGTTTGACCCTTCTTCTGTACCGTGAACCTATGAAACACACATTTAACAAGACTTTGGGCATTTCCAGGGGTAGTTTTATGACCCTGGTGGTAGTTGACCCTTCTTCTATACCATGAACCTAAGAAATACACATTTGACTAGACTTTGGGCATTTCCAGGGGTAGTTTTTTGACCCTGGTAGTAGTTTGACAATCCTTCTGTAGCATGAACCTAAGAAACACATTTGACTAAGACTTTGGGAATTTCCAGGTGTAGTTTTATGACCCAGGTGGTAGTTGACCCTTCTTCAATACCGTGACAAAACTTTGGGCATTTCCAGGCGTAGTTTTATGGCCCAGGTGGTAGTCTGACCGTTCTTTTATACCGTGAACCTAAGAAACACACATTTGACAAGACTTTGGGCATTTCAGGGGTAGTTTACGGCCCTGGTGGTAGTTTGATCCTTCTTCTATACCGTGAACCTAAGAAACATATTTGACAAGATTTTGGGCTTTTCAGGGGTAGTTTTACACGGCCCAGGTGGTAGTCTGACCTTCTTCTGAACCGTGAACCTAAAAGACACTCAGTAGAACCCGACTGCTCTCCTTTTAGCCCCTTGAAATAGTTGATGTGAGGGTGGAAGCGTCTGACAATACCGATCTTAGTGCCTGACGCGCGTATAAATCCTTCCCAACCTTCCTCCCTCAGACGCCGGAGGGCCTTTTTACTCGCCTCCTCTGTTTTGCTGGGAAAGGACGCAGGGAAAGAGGGACGGGGAACAAGGATGACACACGAGAGGATCAAAGGAAAAGCAGCGAAATAAAGGTGAAAAACAGGAGCGCCGTGTGGAAATAATGACACCAAAGAGGAAGAGGAGGAGGAGGAGGAGGAGAAGGAGGAAGGGTGAAAAGCTGCTTACTGGGAAACAAGGAGAAGGGGTAGGAGGAGGAGGAGGAAGGCACTAACAAAGTATAGATATATAGATAGATAGATAGATAGATAGATACATAGATAGACAAAAAATATTAAAGAGAAAGAGGCATTACAATATACATGGCTTGATAGATAGACACACACACACACACACACACACACAGACACACACACACACACACACACACACACACACCACTGAACCCACCACCACCACCTCCATCACCACCAGTGTCGCTGGAACTGAGCATCGCCACGGCAGCCTCGTGAGCCTGCCAGAGTTCACCGCCAGCCCAGGACGACGACGAGGAAGAGGAAGAAGTGTTTATCTAGTCAAAGCATACCTGAGAGTGCCTGAGCCGACTCTGTCCCGCCGCTGCTGCACGGGCTCGGGGTAACATTGCACGCCGGCACGAGAGGCACGGAATGTCTTAGCGTGGTAGGGTCAGACACTTCCAGCCGTCACGTCAACTGTTCTCAAAGGTCAAGAAAGGATATCAGTCGGGTTTTAGTGAGTTCTTTAGGTTCACGTTGCAGAAGAAGGGTCAGACAAACACCAGGGTCATAAACTGCTACTGAAATGCCTAGAACACCACGAAAGTTTTGTCAAATATATGTACCGAATATTAGGTGTCATATTCTAAACATTTCGGCACCCAAAAGCACATATTTGACAAGACTTTCGTAGGAGTTTTGGGTACTTCCAGGGGTATTTTTTATCCTGGTAGAAGTTGACCCTTCTTCTGTACCATGAACCTAAGAAACACACATTTGACAAGACTTTGGGAATTTCTAAGGGTTAGTTTTATGGTCTATAGGTAGTTGACCTTCTTCCATACTCTGAACCTAAGACACACATTTGACAAGACTTTGGGCATTTCCAGGTAGTTTTACGGCCCTGTGGTAGTTTGATCCTTAATTTCCTGTACCATGAACCTAAGAAACACACATTTGACAAGATTTTGGGCATTTCAGGGGTAGTTTTATGACCCTGTGATAGTTTGACCCTTCTTCTGTACCATGACTCTAAGAAATAAACATTTGACAAGACTTTGGGCATTTCCAGGGTAGTTTTACGGCCCAGTTGGTAGTTTGATCCTTAATTCTTCTGTACCATGAACCTAAGAAACACACATTTGACAAGAATTTGGGCCTTTCCAGGCGTAGTTTTAAGACCCAGGTGATAGTCTGACTCTTCTTCTGTACCATGAACCTAAAAGACACCCATTAGAACCCGACTGCTCTCCTTTTGGCCCTTGGAAATAGTTGATGGAGGGGTAGCGTTTGACAATACTGATCTTTAGTGCCTGACGCGCATATAAATCCTTCCCAGCCTTCCTCCCTCAGACGCCGGTGGGCCTTTCTCGCCTCCTCTGTTTTGCTGGGAAAGGAACACAGGAAAGAGGGACGGGGAACAAAGATGACACACGAGAGGATCAAAGGAAAAGCAGCGAAATAAAGGTGAAAAACAGAGGCGCCGTGTGGAAAATATGACAGCAAAGAGGGAAGAGGAAGAGAAGGAGGAAGAGAAGAAGAAGGGAAGGAGTGAAAAGCTGCCATTGGGAAACAAGGAGAAGGGTAGGAGGAGGAGGAGAAAGTACTAAAAATATCGTGCATGAGGTTATTGACGTGTACGAGACAAAGACGGATCTGGTACGAAGGAAGAAAATATAAAAAATAGGTTAAAAGAAGCAAAAAGATAAAATAGATGAAAAAACGATGACAAAAAGATAAGATAAAGATTAAAAATTATAAAAACAATAAATGTGAAAATTAAGAAAAATATAAAAGATAAAAAGATAAAAGAGAAAGATAAAAAAGTTGAGAAAAAATATAGATAAAAAATACCAAAAAAAGCTAGAAAAAATAATAAAAAGTTGCAAGATTAAAAAGGATAAAGATTTAAATAAAATGAAAAACAAACAAAAGAAAAAAAAAAGAATATACGAAAATTTTGCACCCGGGACTTACGTGTCAAAGGGAAAAAAAGTTATGATTGATGCGAAATAAAGAAGTTGTGTGTGTTATCGGGAAAATTATGGTTGACTCGTAATAAAGAAGTTGTGTTATCCGGGTTGTGTGGAATGAAGAAGTGGTTATCAGGAAAATTATTATTGTTGAATCGGAATAAGTAAGTTGTGTTATCCGGTTATGTGGAATGAAGAAGGGTTATCAGGAAAATTATTATTGTTGAATCGGAATAAGTAAGTTGTGTTATCCGGGTTATGTGGAATTAAGAAGTGGTTATCATACATTGGAAAATTATTATTGTTGAATCGGAATAAGTAAGTTGTGTTATCCGGGTTATGTGGAATGAAGAAGTGGTTATCAGGAAAATTATTATTGTTGAATCGGAATAAGTAAGTTGTGTTATCCGGGTTATGTGGAATGAAGAAGTTGTTATCAGGAAAATTATTATTGTTGAATCGGAATAAATGTTGTGTTATCCGGGTTATGTGAAATGTTGTTATCAGTAAAATTATGGTTGGAGGGTAATAAACAGTTGTGTTTTGGAGGTGTGTCCTGCTGATCTGACAACAACTATTACCACACACACCCGCTCCCCTCCCTCTTAATCCCCACACTCTCCCTCCCCCTTTTTTCTTTTCCTTCCCTCTTCCTTCTCCCCCAACCTCTCCCTTTCTCTCTCCTCCCTCTTTCTCTTCCCCTCCATTGCCCCCCCTCTCTCTCTCTAACCACTCCCCACTCTCTTCTCTCTCTCTCTTCCCTCACTCTCTTCTCTCCCTCTCTCTCTCTCACTCCCTCACGCTCTCTCTCTCCCTCTCTCTCTCTCTCCCTCCTCCATCCCCATCTCCTCCTACGCCTCTCCCATCTCTCTCTCTCAACCACCCCACTTGCCCCTTTCTCTCTCCTTCCTCACTCCCCTCCCTACCTCGTTCCACTCTCTCTCTCTACCTCCCTCCCTTTCCTTCGCCCTCTTCCTCCCTCCCATCCCCATCTCCTCCTACGCCTTCCCATCTCTCTCTCTCTCTCTCTCTCTCTGATGACTTCCTAAGCTCCCTTTCTTCCCCTCTCTGGACATTATCCCTCTAACTTATTATCAATCTAGAGAAATTTTAATTTGTTTTGGAGCCATCTGATTACTGCAAATCACTTAGAAGAAGGACAGACCACTGTGGCCTGGACCATGGGGTTCAGTGGTCTGATTTTCTATGTAATTCTATGTAATTCTCTCCTCTTCCTTTAACCCCCCCTTTCTCTCTCTCTCTCCTCCTCCCCCCTCTTTCTCTTCTTCCTCTCTCCTCTTCCTTCTCCCTCCTTACCTCTCCCTTTCTCTCCTCCTCCCATCCCCCCTCCCCCATCCTACCACTTCTGCCCTCCCCCCTTCCAGCTGCTCCCCCTCTTCCTCCCCTTCTTCCTCCTCCCTACCACCTGATCCTCCCTTTCCTCCCTTCCTGGTCCTCTTCCTCCTTCCCTCTCCTGCACACTCCTTGCTCCTTCTCTCCCTTCTCCACCTTCTTCCTTTTTCTCGCTTCCTCCTTTCTTTCCTCCTCCTCCTCTTCCTCCGCCGCTGTTACCACGAATACCGTTTATACTCTTACTGTTGTTGTTGTTATTGCTTGTTGTTGTTGTTGCTTCTGCTTCATTTGTTGTTATTTCTTTGCATAATATTTTTATCTTGTTCTCGTTGCCGCTGTTGTTGTTGTTAATGTTTTGTTAGTTTTCCTTCCGTAAATATTGTTGGTGGCATTATTCTACTTTATCCTCCTCCTCCCTCCTTCTCACTACTACTACTACTACTACTACTACTACTACTACTACTACTACTATTACTACTCCTACTGAGAGAGAGAGAGAGAGAGAGAGAGAGAGAGAGAGAGAGAGAGAGAGAGAGAGGCATAAAGTAAGAAAAGGAAACTGAGAAAATGAACACCTGCAAGAAATCCCCCCCCTCCTACATAAAAGAGGACAAAAAATGATTACGGTCTAGGTGGTGAGCGCTTTGAGAGGCAAGGAGGAAGCTGTGAGGGCGCTGCCGTGACCTGGCTAACCTCAAGCGGATCACTGAAGGCTGAATGGGCAAGGCGATTGGTGAAAGGCGGACTGGATTAATTTGAAGGGACGATGAATGCGAGGGTTGAGGAAGGGTGTGTGTGTGTGTGTGTGTGTGTGTGTGTGTGTGTGTGTGTGTGTGTGTGTGTGTGTGTCCCTCTGAAGAACAGCAGGGCCAGATTGTCAAATGATGTTGCCCAAGAGAGAGAGAGAGAGAGAGAGGTTTTGTGTTTTAGTCCTTATATTTCGGCACTTTACCTCACACACACACACACACACACACACACACACACACACACACACACACACACACACACACACACACATACACACAATCTTTTTCGTCAATATTGTCGGGTTCAAAGTGCTGGCGGTGGTGATGGTATTTTTTAATCTGGAGGATTGCAAGATTGGGAAGTTGATTCATGGAGTGGGTACAGGCGGAAGGCAGACTGTAGGAGTGCACAGTTATATAGTGAAGGCTCAACTGATGCAGGAAGTGTTTTTGGGGACCTTCTTGTAGTTAATGTCACAAATGAAAGCTGAGATGATCATAAGTCGAAGTGGAATACTAAAAGGCATATAACAGTATAAAGAAACATATATAAGGGAAAATATGAGCATGGATGCAAGAGTTAATACGAGGGATATTGTTAACTACTTAAAGCACAGAAAAAGCCAGAGAAAGACATAACAGTGCTAACGGATATAACATAATACAGCAAATAGTAAATAGAGAAACATAAAAGCCTGCTAAATGTCGATCCTGTAAAAGAGTAAAGAAGGAGACCTTTTTCGTAAATTAGATTAATTCAGATTCAGCAACAACAGGCAGGAATTGTACTAGTAGAGTGGTGGATGAGGAACAGGTTTGGCAGTCATGGTGTGAGTGCCAGTTTGATGGATACATTCAGAGGGTTTAGATAATTCCATTGATAGAGGTTAGTGAGGTTAGGATCACAGGAGCTGCCTTCCATTAGTCCATCGGCCTCTTGCAGACTTTATAGTATTTCTATGTTCTTATTTCCTTGGCGTGCTCGACCCTGCAACAGAACATAAGAACATAAGAACGTAGGAGTCTGTAAGAGGCCGGTAGGCCTGCAAGGTAGCCTTTGAACCTAAGCTCTGTGTATCTAACCCCACCTAATCACTGCTGTCCATGAATTTATCTAATCTATTTTTGAATGTGACAATTGTATAGGCACTCACCACATGACTGCTAGGTTTATTCCACTCATCCACAACCCTGTTAGTAAACCAATGTCTGTGTGTCCTCTACCTAGGATAACACTCCCTCCTTCCCGCCTCTTCCTGTCATAACGGGCACCTTATTATTCACCTTATTTAGTAGTAGTAATAGGAGGAGCAGTAGTAGTATTGGTAGTAGGGACAGGAATATACCCAAGGAGTGTTAAACCCCCTTAAAATGAGACTAAATGGTTATATTATTAAGCATTACGTCGCCCAAACACACATATTTGATAAGGCTTTCGTAGGAGTTTGAGGCATTTCCACAGGTAGTTTTATAGCCCTTGTTGTTTGGTCTTTCCTGTAGTGAGTCGTTGCTGGGAGGCTTTGGCGGCGGTGTTGTGTGTTATGGAAACGACACGATGCCAATCCAGGAAATGCTTCTTCGCCAGTAAAGGCTGCGCTGCCCTCCTCCTCCTCCTCCTACTCTTTCTTTTTCTTCTTCTTTTTCTTCTTCTTCTTTTTCTTCTTATTCTTTTTCTTCTTCTTCTTGTTCTTCTTCTTCTTATTCTTCTTCTTCTTCTGTTCGTCCTCCTCCTCCTCCTCCTCCCTCACTCTTACTGATTAGCCTCTCTTTTTTACATGTGTTTGTTTGTGTGTGTGTGTGTGTGTGTGTGTGTGTGTGTGTGTGTGTGTGTGTGTGTGTGTGTTTTCAGGTTTGCCTCTATTCTTGGATCATTTTGTTTTCTATTATGATTATATTCTCTCTCTCTCTCTCTCTGTGTGTGTGTGCATGATAACAGTACAGACATGAGTTTACGTGTACTTAATCATATAGACTCGGCCAGTACGTCACAGGTTTAACACGCGTTGGCTCGTGGCTCTGGACACGCAGCAAACACACACACACACACACACACACACACACACACACACACACACACACACACACACACACACACACACACACACACACACACATATATAAACATACACCATCGTCACATTATAATCATGTTTGTCATCACATTCTTTTTTGTTCTTGATATTATTTTTCTTTTGGTCTTTTCTTGTTCTTCGTTATTATCATTGTTCTTGTTCTCGTGGTTGTTGTTGTTCTTCTTTTTTTACTTTTTCTTGTTCTTCTTAGTCGTCTTCGTCTTTCTCTTCTTATTATTCTTATTCTTATTCTTCCTCATTCTTTTTCTTCATCTTTTTCCTTCTTGTTTACGATCATCAGAATCACCATATCACCACCACCAACACCACTACAGTCTCTCCCTTCCCCTCACCACCACCACCACCAGCACCAGCAGGCTCGTCCTAGGGCGGATGTGGTGGACAGTGAGTCAAGGGAGCGAGGCGGGCGTGCCTGCCTGACCTGACACTTCCTGGGGACAGCCTACACTGCCTGCATCCCCTTCCCTTCCTTGCCTTTGCTTTCCTTCCCTTCCTTTCCTTGCCTTGCCTTCCCTTCCTTTCCTTTTCCTTGCCTTGCCTTCCCTTCTCTTCTCCTTCCCTTGCCTTCAATTCCCTTCCCTGCACCTGCCATCCCTTCCTCCCTTCCCTTCCTTGCCTTGCTCTCCCTTCCCTTCCCTTCCCTTCCTTGCTCTCCACCCCTTCCCTGCACCTGCTATCCCTTCCCCTCCCTTCCTTTGTTTTCCTTCCTTCCCTTCCTTTGCCTCCACCCTTCCTGCACCTGCCATCCCTTCCTCCTTCCTTCACCTGCTTTGTCGAACCCTCCATCAGCACAACCCTGCCATCCCTTCCCTTCCTTCCCCTCCCTTCCCTTCCTCCTTGCCTTCCCTTCCCTTGCTCCAATTCCTTCCCTGCACCCATCCCTCCCTTCCCTTCCTTCACCTGCTTTGTCGAACCCTCCATCAGCACAACCCTGTCAGCACTCCCCTTGTCAGTCTCCTATATCGTTACGCTTCAGCACTCCCTCTCAGTACATGTTCCTTTCTATCAGCACTCCACCTGTCAGTACTTCCTTCAGCACTCCTTCCTCTTCTCAGCACTCCTTTACCAGTACTACTGTTGTTAGCATTCCTGTTAGCACATCTCTTCCAGCACTATCCGGTTAACACTCTCCTTCCCCTTCCTCTGCCACCTCTTCCCTGTCCAACATTCTGTCAGCACTACCCTATCAGCACTCTCTGCCTCTATCAGCACTCCTATATCAGTAGTCCTCTGTTAGCACTTATTTCATTCCTCCTTTCAGCACTCATGTCAGTACTTCCCTGCCAGCACTTCCCTTCTTCCTCTCCCCATCACGCCAATAAACCTTCCTTAGTCAGCACCTGACATTCCTTCCTCTGTCAGCACTCCAACATTCCTTCCTCTGTCAGCACTCCTTTGTCAGCACTTTCCTCCTCTTCCCATCACCATCAGTACAGCATTCTCTTTGTCAGCACTCTTCTGTGAACATTCCTTTGCCAGCACTGCCTTCCTCTTCTTAGTAGTAACATTCATTCCTCTTCTCAGCACTAGTACTCTTTCCTCTTCTCAGCACTCTATCAGCATTCCTTTCATCTCCCCATCAGCACCACTACACTATTTCTTCCACTGTCAGCACTACAGTCCCTTCCTCTCCTTAGCACTCACATACCTTCTTCTCAGCACTGACTTTCATTACTTGTTAGTCAGCACTCCTCTATCAGCATTCCTCTCCTCTCCCCATCAGCACCACTACACTATTTTTTCCACTGTCAGCACTACAATATCTTCCTCTCCTCAGCACTAACACTCCTTCCTCGTCTCAGCACTTCTTCCTCTGTCAAGACTCTTGTCAGCACACGGTAGTCAGCACTCCTTTCCTCTCCCCATCATCCCAACATGTCCCCTTTTCATCCCTCCAGCACCCTCCTCCTCCTCCTCCTCCTCCTCCTCGTGGTTTCCTTTCCCAGCAGCCTTCTGCCTATAATCGCGTGTCCTCACAACCCGCCTCCTCTCAGCGCCATAACTTTCCCCCTCGCCCTCCTCGTCTCCCTTTGCCTCCTTACCTTCCTAATCTCTATATAGGTTACTGTGCTTGCCTGCCTGCCTGATGATACATACATTCATGCATACATACAGACATACATACATACATACATTCATACATACATACGTACATACATATCATACTTAGTTCCATTCGTGTGTGTGTGTGTGTGTGTGTGTGTGTGTGTGTGTGTGTGTGTGTGTGTGTGTGTGTGTGTGTGTGTGTGTGTGGGTCTGAGTGTCACCCTGTCTGGTTTTTTTCTGGTTTTTTTGTTTATTTTACTGTATGTTTGATTTTGTCCTCTATGTCTGTTTTTTTTGTCTCTGTCTGTTTGTCTGTATTTCTATCTGTCTGTCTATCTACCTGTTTGTGTCTCTTTGTCTGTATCTATCAATCTATCTACGAGTATCTATCTATTTACGTGATTTTCTTTACTGTTTATTAATTTATTATTTTCTCCTCTTTTTTGCAGGTAAGAGAAATGGAGATGGAAACGGAAGACTAAGGTAAGGTGAAGGTTTTCTATCTCTCTCTCTCTCTCTCTCTCTCTCTCCAAATCTATCTATCTATCTATCTATCTTATTATTTAAGTATATAGTAAGACAATTAATTGCAAGAGAAAAGAAGTACAGTTGGAGTGCACAGTTATAATTTATTGTATATGTCTCTCTCTCTCTCTCTCTCTCTCTCTCTCTCTCTCTCTGAGGAAAGGTTGTTGTTAATACGCTAATGGTTGATGTTCCTGAAGAAAAAACAACAACAATAAAGTGGGTGTGTTTATTTAACACGCCGGAGTAGTGGCTGAGTGGTCAGCGTGGGGCGCGGCATCCTGGAGAATGCAGGCTCGCGTCCCGCCCGCCGCCACAAGCAACTGGCAATTTTTCAGTCACTGCTGAGTGGCCGAAGATCACCACATGCTGTCCTGAAGGCCAGCTCTCAACCCTGAGTCTAGATTTCCTTCTTTTCTAAAAGAGGATCAAAGATGAGCTCCGGGACAGCATGAGCCAATCAAGATGACGCCACTATAAACACTTGCCTGCGCCACAACGGCTGCGGCCGATCACCAGGCCCCGCCATAAAGTTTTTCCTACCCCAGCCATAGGCGGAACTTAAAAAAAGATAAGCACCGAGGCCACGCGCAGCTGTATCGTGTGCCCCAACTTTGCCTTTCGCCTCGCTGGTCTGTGCGGGTGACGAACTTAACTCTGTGTTGCAATATTGGTGCCCCTGCTATAACGCAATATTTGGTCATGTACGTTTTTTTCTCCTTAACCTTCACGCGGGCCACATCGTCCTCATCCTCATCATTCCTCACGTGTTCGTCCTCTAATTCTTACTCGGCTGTCTCATTTTCTTGGATCCTGACGTAATGACCTTCTTCTGGAAAATGTTTTATATAGGTATTATTTTGCCGCGTCCGTCCGTGTTTTCCCAGTTACCTCTCCGCAGGATTACATCAACGCCGCACGCATGCAAAACTCTCCTCCCTAGTTTCCGCACTCTTAATTCTCACGGGCTGCCTCTGCTGCTCCCCTGCATTGTAGTTTTCATGGTCTTTGTTTGACGAAGTTCTGCTCCTGTTATCGTTTGCTCTGTTTTCCTGAACCTCCAATGGGCGCACCTCCACGGCCTTAGTGCAAGTGTTCCTGGCAGCCCTCGCGTCTTTTGTATTTCAACGCGGTTGTCCTCTGTCCCTGCATCTCCTGCCCCTTCCACCTCCCCTTATCTTACCCCCCTACCACTGCCTAAGTATCCCCTTCCTTTCCAGCTCCCTTATCCAACCTCTTTACGATCTTGGTATGTTCCCGGCAGCTCCTCGTGGCTTTGTTTTCACGCGGTTGTCTTCCATCCCTGCATCTCCTCCCTACCACCTCCCTTATCTTTACCCCCACCACTGCCCAAGTATCCCCTTCCCTTTCCATCTCCCTTATCCAACCCGTTTCTACGATCTTAGTATGTTCCTGGCAGCGCTTCGTGGCTTTCTTTTTCACGCGGTTTTTCTATCGTCTTTGCATCTCGTTCCTCTTCTCCTCCCCAACATATCCAACTCCCCTTCCAAGGCATTAGTGTGTTCCTGTAGTCTTCTTATCTTGTTTTTTTCACTATTTATCCATCTCTCTGCGTCCCCTTTCTTCCATCTCTTTATCTTGAACCTCTACATTGGGCGCACCTCTCCTGGCATTAGTGTGTTCCTGCAGCTCCTCACGTCATGTTTTTTCATGCTTTTATCTCTTCGTCCCTTTCTCTTCCACTCTATTTTCTTGAACCTTCATATCATGCGACCCTCTCCTGGCCTTAGTGTGTCCCTGCAGCTCCTCGTGTCTTGCTTTTTCGTTCGTTTTCTTCATCACGTTCATTTGTTTTGCTTTTGCTGATTGGCGAGTGTTGTATTGATGATCTTGTGTATTGTAAAGGTCTCTCTCATTCTCTCTTTCACTCATTTATCTCTTTCTATGTGGTGTCATATTTTCCTTCCCTGTGGTGTCATCTCTTTTCTCTGTTGTTTCACCTCCTTCTCTGTGCTGTCATCACTGTCTCTGTGGCGTCATATCTTTCTCTGTTGTGTTAAATGTCTGTGATGTTATATAATTCTTTCTCTGGTTTCATCTTTTCTCTGTTGTTCCATCTCTCCCTGTGTTGTCATTCCCTTGCTCTGGTGTCCTCTCTTCCTGTGGTGTCATATCTTTCTCTGTTGTGTTAAACTCTTTGTGATGTCATATAATTCTTCCTCTGGTTTCATCTCTTTCTGTTGTTCCATCTCTCCTGTGTTGTCATTCCCCTTTCTCTGGTGTCCTCTCTTCCCTGTGGTGTCATCATTCTCTCACTGTGTCGTCATCCCTCTCTTTCTCTCACCGTGGAATCAGGTCTTATTGTTCTCAAGCTCTCGGTAACCAGTCGATGGTGTAGGTAGGTAGGTGTGATGCCTTGCCAGGACACTGGAAGGAAAGCAGACGTCCACTGACTTGGTTCTTTTGCTTGTTTGTAATACTAAGAACCGACACAAAGGTACGAAAGACGCCCTCCGATCAGCAGCCTCTTCTTGTGTGTGTGTGTGTGTGTGTGCGTTAATATAAGTCTCATATACTAAAACCTTTCGGGGCCTACATATCCACATTAGTTAAGGCTTTCAGAGGTTGTGTTATTTCCATGTACAGTTTTATGAGCTTAGTGATAATTTGACAAGGCCTCTGCACCATGAACGGGAAAACACCTATAAGAACCTGACTTATCTACTTTGTGGCCTTGGGAAGTAGTTGTTTTTGGAGCCGAAAGCGTCTGAGAATACGAGACTAAGAACAAGGGGATACATTACAGAAGACAGTCTCCGATACAAGAAAAACACTCATGAGAACCCGACTAATCACCTTTTGACCTTGAAATAGTAGTTACGAGAGCTGAAAGCGTCTGAGAATACGGGACTAAGAACAAAGGGATACATTACAGAAGTAGGTCGGCCCATAAAAACAGCTCCTGTAAACTATAAATACCAGTGATATCTTCCTTTCTCAGCGTCGAATATGGGATTAACGACAAAGGGATATATTTGTGAAGTTAGTGGGTCTATGGACCATTCAAGAGGAGAGTATCAGGACATCCTTCCTCCTGAAATTGACATCTCTTTGGCCTCTGTCTTAACTCTTTTATACGAGCAGTGATTTGTGGCCTTTTTTTTCCTTGAGCTATTTCCTTGCTGTAAAAATGTAAGACAGTTCTCATAAGCTGTAAATACAAGCGATATCTTCCTTTCCTCGCATTGGGTGTGAAGGAGCGAATAGCGTCTAAGCGTTCTCTATCCGAGGCACGTTGTTAGGTATGTGTGAGGCCTCAGCTTGCTGCCACCAGCTGTTGTCATCCTCTCATCACTGAGTGGACGCAGCTGTTTAGGTTGTTAATAGTACTGACTTACTACCTTGATTCTTGTCTCTTAACCTTATATTTCTTTTTCCTGAAGGACAGTTGTGTAGGTATTGCTGCCACCAGCTGTTGTCATCCTCCTCATCACTGAATGTTTCAACGTTATTATTATTATTATTATTATTATTATTATTATTATTATTATTATTACACACACACACGCCAGACAGTACGCGGTGCAGGATATGTGGGCGGCGCCGGTGGGGACGGTCGCGCCTGGCAATACGAGGCGCCTCACCTTCCGCCTCAGTCTGCCTCCTCCTGCTGCAGCCAATGGCCCCTGACTGATGCTTCGCGGCCTGAGGGGATGCCGTCGCCTCATCAGGAATGCCTGGGTCAAAGGAGCCTAAACGACGCCTCCACGCCAGAATTCATTAATTTTTTACATCACCCGGCGGTAGTTACGTTAGCAAAGACCTTTGTAGGAAAAGAATGCAGGGTGCTTTATCCTTCGCTGATTAAACTCACGGCCGTTCAGATAGCAAGAAGTTTTAATGAGGAAAAACAGGCCATCGGGAGACGCTAACACCGGGCTAGCGGGAGGCGGCCGACAACAGGTGGCGCAGGAAGGTCTGGGATGGTTTAAAGCTGGGTCTATATTTAATATTTCGGCGTCCAAGCTCACATGTTTGATACGGTTTTGTAGAGAGTTTTGGCATTTCCACGGGTACTTTAATGACCTTAGTGGTAGTTCGACCTTTTGCTGTACCGTGAACGTGAAAAACCATGAAAACCTGATTATCTCCTTTCCGGTTTTGAAATAGTTGATGGAGAGGCCGAAGCGTGTATAAATACCAATCAGTGTCCCAAGGCTGACAGGTCGGTATTCTTAGACGCCACCGACTCACACGTCAACTATTTCTAAATGCCAAAAAGTAGTCAGTTGGTTTCTAATGCGTGTTGCTTTAGGTTCATGGTACATAAGAAGGATCAAACTACCACCACGGCCAAATAAGTACTCCTGGAAAGGCCCACAACTCCTACGAAAGCCTTGTCAGATGTGTGCTTGCACGAAATGTTTAATAATATGGCTCTCAGTCCCTTCGTCAGTCACGAAGCCTTTCCTAAGATCGCCTTTTATCGGTGATGTGCTATGTTCTCAGCAAACGGATAAACAGTCTTAACCGAATCAGTGATGTTACGTACAGGGTAAGGGATGTTCAGGGCAGCCTAGTAGTGTGGTTAGTGTTCTCAGCTGCAATCACCTTTTTTTATTTCACAGTAAAGGAAATAGCTCTAGGGCAAAAAAAATAACTGAGAAAAAAAGTCCTCCAATCACTGCCTCTGTAAGAGAGAGTATAGACGAGTGGACAAAAGAGAGGTCAATTTAGGGTATAGAGGTGTCTCGATACTTTCCTCTTGAACACCCAGAATTCATTCAGTGCTAACTGTGCGAATGGGAACGCCTAATTAAACCTCTTGTACTCTACTCAGTCCTTCAAAAAAAAAAGGAATAAAGGCGACGTCACTGAAAACCTCTGGCAAGACGGCGTGCGCGGCGCCTCCAGTGTCCGCAGGTGTTACGTGTGTGCACTGTTTGGACGTGACTCTCAATGGCACCCGTTTATTTTACAATTGCTTATGATTCCAGGGTAGTGGTCCTTGTTTTAATTTAAACGATGCATGAATTATTTTTTTGTGTTTGTGTGTGTGTGTGTGTGTGTGTGTGTGTGTGTGTGTATTTCACCACGGACTGATCACGAGTTGGACTCGCTATCGCCAGCAGGTATATACCCTCCCGATTAGAGCAACTGCAAGGCTCATTAGTTGACCTCTGGGTACTGCCAGGACCTCACACACCAGACACCCCATCCCCCTTGCTCAAGGGGAGACAGTAACCACTCCTAGTCAGCGGAAAAAATCCTGTACTGAGCGGGGCTCGAACCGCCGCCTGTCAGGCCGTGAAGCTTGGCAGCGCAGCGCTTTACCGACTCATCTGTCAACATAGCGGGAGGTGCTTGATTCTCCGGGGCTGTTGTGATCGGAGCAGGGTATATGAGGGCACGCGCCGCTTCATTGTCTCCTGCCGTGGGTGGCGCTGCGGCCGCCTCGTTACGCTGAAAGAGACGCCACGAAGGACTTAATGTATCCAAAGCTGTGTTAGGCTGAAGGAGACTTCCGGTTCCTGTATAACTATCGCGGTATTTACTGGTCAACGCCTACTACACGGAATAGTTAGTTTCTGTGAGCCATTCTTTATCTGGTGTACACGGAATAGCTGATAAGTGTTTTAAGGTGGAGTTACTGTATATGTGTCGGAAGTCATTGTACCTTAACTGGTTTGTTGATAGTTTGTGGTGGCTACAGGTTACTTGGTTGTGGTATCGATTTGACCTAGTGATGATGGTAACAATGATAGGACGTTAGGAATGACTGAATGTGTCCAAAGCTGTGTTAGGCTGAGGGGAGCCGCGTGTTCCTGTATAGCTATGGGGTATTTACTGTCAACGCCGACACGGAATAACAGCTGAGTAGTGTGGTTAGTGTTCACAGGTGGAGCCAATGATACTTTATATGTGGGAACTGAGTGTACTGAACTGATTAGCTGAAACAGTTTGTGACAGTTACGTTAGTTGTGGCTGTGGCACTGGTGGGACTAAGGTTGGCAGCGACTGTTGACTTACAATTATGAAAACACTGCTAAAAAACAGATAAACACAGATTGAGACACATTCACTGTATCAATCATCGTCTATCTATAAGTCATGCAATATTAAATAGCTTTCTATGAGTTAGACGTAAACCTCGAATTCATACAATGTCCTGAAAAACCTCTTAGACTTTACTGAACACTACAAACAGTGAAAAGCTCTTTAGATCTTTTAGTTATCGCCACAACAATAAAGCAAAACAAACGAGGTGATTTGTGTGTCCTGGAAGTGTGTGTGTGTGTGTATGTGTGTGTGTGTGTGTGTGTGTGTGTGTGTGTGTGTGTGTGTGTGCCAGGCTGCTGGGCACTTTGTCCCTGGTGACCTGGCTGCAGCTGAGACCTCGGCAGGAGAGGCACGACTGGGGCTTGGATTCGTGGCTGCAATTCATGTTGTTTGGGTGGCTGACCGTCGATACTGTCTCCTCCTCCTCCTCCTCCTCCCTGCTCTCCGGTCCCACCCATGCACGAGGACATCTCCCCATCTCCCAGAATTGTTATTTAATGGGTATTTTGTTCTTCTGTGTGTGTGTGTGTGTGTGTGTGTGTGTGTATTCCGGGCTTTGTGCAGGCGAGGGTCCTGCTTGTCGTTCACCGCCGTTCTCACAGCCTTCCCTCCCTCGGTCCACACTCCGGGTCTTCGATTACCCGCCTCGCTGCACTGCTTCAAGAGCTGCGTGCCGGACAGGCTCGCGCCCTCCTTAACGCTGAGGTCGGTATTTTCAGACGCTCCCGCCTCTCACATCAGCTATTTCCAAAGACCGGAAAGAACATTAATCGTTCTGATTAGTGTTTTTCACGTCCATGGTACAGAAGCTTTGTCAGACTACCACCAAGGTCAAAGAGTTACTCCTGAAATACCCAAACCACCTATGAAAGCGTTGTCAGAGATGTGTTCTTGGGCCTTGAAAGGTTTAAAATATGGTCTTTCATGCTAGTGTCTACAGGGTAATAGGAATTCACGTCCATCGCAGACTCAGAGGCTCTAGTGACGGGGATGAACGTGGAGGTGACGTGTGCTCTTGCCTACAGCACATTATTTTTTTTACTTACATTTAACTTTGCTGTTGTTTCATCCGTAGTTATGTAAGGCTGATATCGTAACAAATACATTAGACTGCAGTATGTATTTATTGTACTGTATATACTTTTAAGAAGGAAAGCAGTATTCGTTAGACTAGTGGACAGTCAAGGTAATAAGACACCACAGACCCAAATGTTCACGACACTGATCAAGCCAACCAATGAAAGCCGTATTGCACACTGCACTAACTTGTCACCCTGGTGTTTAGTCTGTCACCGAGGCAGTAATATTTAGGCCACAACGTTTACCAGATAAATTACGATATTCATTTACCTTGTATAGACCTGTAAACTAATCGAAATATAACATGTAACACGGCTTTTCTTGCTCTTTTTTTCGATCCTTGTTGTCTCCCCTGCTGTAAAAAAAAAAAAATCACCTTCAGAATCATCTCTCGGCTACTGACCTCTGGAGAAAGGCCACAAAGAAGACTCTGATCAATCATACCTCACGCTGACCATCTGCTCACAAGAGGCATTTCAGCGGCTGATTTTAGGAGCCTTGAAAAATAATCACATACTTTTTTTTTAGAACAAAGGAGACAGCTCAAGGGCACAAAAAGAAACAATAAAAAAAGCCTGCTACTGCTGCTCCTAAAAAGAATCAAAAGAAGTTGCTGAATGAGGGGTCAATTTCGGGAGGAGAGGTGTCCTGAGACCCTCCTCTTGAAAGAGTTCAAGTCAGGCAGGAGGAAATACAGATGAAGGAAGATTGTTCCAGAGTTACTAGCGTGAGGGATGAAAGAGTGAAGATGCTGATTAACTCTGTAAGGGATGTGGACAGTAAAGGATGAGCTTTAGTAGAGAGTGGTGCAGCGTGACCGTGGAAGGGGAGGCATGCAGTTAGCAAGTTCAGAAGAGCAGTCAGCGTGAAAATAACGATGGAAGATAGAAGAGAAGCAACAGGCGGCGGAATTTAAGAGATAGAAGATCATCAGTAAGAGGAGGAGAGGATGAGACGAAGAGTTTTAGGCTGGATTCACACGAGCCACTTTTTAGTGGTCAGTGGCCGCCACAAAATAATGATCAAAACAGAACATAAGAACATAAGAACGTAAAGAGTCTGCAGAGGCCGGTTGGCCTATACAAGGCAGCCCATACACTCAACATCTCTATGGGTGCATGCACACGGTCCACTTTTTGTGGTCGCCACAAACAGTGGCGAGCTGTGGCGGGTGGTTTCATTTTTCCGACCACGCCACTGTCCAGCGATAGATACTGTTGTTTCTAAATGGCAGCGAGCACACGAGCTACTATCGGTGGCCACCACCCTGCCACCCGCCGCTTTCCTCTGTCTTGACACTGACCTTTTTGAATTTTAACTGTCACAATAATGTATAAGTATAACCTTCACGCATAATGTGTTCAGGATATCGATGAATAAGCTTTACATGCTTACAGAATTAAGGTTTCATTTCGTTTTACAGTTTTGTATATTAATAGATTCTGGTGTGGATTAACTACTGAATGTGGTAGTTTTATTTACCCGAAGTAGAAAGTGGAAATGTTATGTAACCACAAAGACTGCTGAATTAGGTAAAACAATTACATCTAATGATTTTATATTCTGCATGTTCAGCCTTACATTAAGATTACTGCAAGTCTCTCTTCACTGGCACACACTTCCTCGTGTTGGTGTCCTGCCGTGTTATACGTGGACCAGTTACTGTCATAAGATGATCAAAGCTGTCCTGTGACTTCCTGAAGCAGTCAAAAATTATCAGGGTGCTCTTTAGCTCTGTAATGATGTGTGAATGCAACACGCAGTAATCTTTTATTTCTAACGTGGGTGAACCCAGTACTTTCTTCTGCGCTTTTTGCCAAGAGAGCACAGACAGCTGCTACCTCTACGAGATCCATAACCCCACGTACTGGACCTCATTGGTGGCCGCCACCGAGTGGCTCAGTGTGCACACTGTTCAGGGTGCACTACTTACCATTTTTCGTGGGGACCATTTTTGGTGGCTACTTTTTGTGGCGGCCACTGACCATGTCTCGTGTGAACCCAGCCTAGATTTTGTCTTTTCTTACCTGTTTTCTGTTGTTTTTGTAGAGATGACACGATTGGCTTCAGTATACCTTCCTTTTACAACGTGTAATGAACGTGTTTAGGTCATCTGGTTATTAAGAGTACTATCTTTGCTGGCACCACCTCGCGCCCCTGGACCTCGGGATTCCAGATCACTGTGAACGCCCTGGGAGCTGAGGCGCTCTGCATGCTGGGACCCCTGGGCTCCTGAGCTCGCCAGGAGACCTTGGGCCCCTGATTGCCCCCAGCCCTGCTGAAGCGAGGGGGTTGGAGCAGACTTGACTCTAAAACCACCAGACGAGAATATTAGTTAATCGAAACTACTGTGAAGGCGCTGATCACGGAGTTTGTCGGATCCGGGATGGCTGAACGAAGGGCCGAAGGAACGTGACAGATCATCCTAAGAATGACCTTGGGATGGTTTTCAGCATCCGTTTGCCTCTTATCTTATTGCTTCCTTTTGCTTATTTTGCATATTCTCTCTCTCTCTCTCTCTCTCTCTTATTATTGTAGTAATAGTAGTAGCAGTAACAGTAGTAGTAGTAGCAGTAGCAGTAGTAGTAGTAGTAGTAGTAGTAGTAGTAGCAGTAGAAGTAGTAGTAGTAGTAGTATAGTAGTAGTAGCAGCAATAGTAGAAATAGTAGTTAGACCAAATCTGAGTATTGTTTCAGTCTGCTAGGTCTTGCTTGGGAGGTGGTGGTTGAGTGGTTAGCGTGCGGCGTTGTGAGACCGGGGACTTGAGTACTGTTTCATTTCGTTTCACAATTTTGCATATTAATAGATTCTGTGGATTAACCACTGAAATGCATGTGGTAGTTTTATTTACCCGAAGTAGAAAGTGGAAATGTTATGTAACCGCAAAGACTGCTGAATTATGTCAATAAATTCACGTACATCTAATGTGAGTTTATATTCTTCATGTTCAGCCTTACATTAAGATTACCGCAAGTCTCTTCTACTGGCACACACTTCCTCGTGCTGGTGTCCTGCCGTGTTATACGTGGACCAGTTACTGTCGTAAGATGATCAAAGCTGTCCTGTGACTTCCTGAAGCAGTAAAAAAAAAATATCAGGGTGCTCTTTAGCTCTGTTGATGAAGTGATGGAATGCCACACGCAACGTAGTCTGTTTCTAACCATGGGTGAACCCAGAAATTAAATTTAGAGTTGACTTCAAAGGGACGTGTGTGTGTATGTATATTTTTTCATTTCCTCTCGGTAACATTACTATTACAGAGCAGCGTTAAGGAGGAATTAATGAGTAGCGGTGCGAGGGAAAATGTCGCGGGCTGATGATGATGATGATGTTGATGATATTAGGTTAAGAGTTATGAGATGTGTTGGCGTTAATGGGATAAGATGACGCAGTGTTGTGTTTAGAACCTGATGTTGATGTTCTGAAGGTAATGAGTGTTGCAGGATTATTAGTTCTAATTTAGTAAGGGTGTTGTGTTGTTGATGATGATGATTGTGTTGATGGTGAGGATTAGTGTTGCAAGATCTGTTGGGATTAATGGGATAAGGTCGTTGCATTATTTTTACAGTAAAGGAACCAAAAATTAATAAATAAAACATCCTTGGGAACTGATGATAAAGGCCAGAAGGGTAAGAGTGTTGAGCTTATTAGTGTTGAGTGGTTCATGATGAGAGTGTTGCAGAGTGTAGGGTTGTGGGTAATGATCTGAGTGTTAGTGTTGCAAGATTGTTACGATTAATAATGAGGGAAGGTGTTGCAGAATTGTGTTGAGAGTTGGTAATGGTAATGATCTAAAAGGTAGGAGGTTGTGAGGCTCTTGGTGTTAGTAATGAGTTCGTGGTAAGAGTGTTGCAAGTTTGTAGGGATTGTTAGTGTGTGTTCCAGCGTGTTGTTGTTGCTATTGTGTTCCTGGAAAAGTGTTGCCAAATCTTGTGTTGTGGGTGCCCTAACTAATGCCATTTTGTTGTCTGTAAACAGAGCAGAGAATATAGATAGATATATATAGATAGGTAATGAGATAAATAGACAGGCAGATAGATAAGGAGATAGAATAAATGAATGAGATACATATATATACATAGAGAGAGAGAGAGAGAGAGAGAGAGAGAGAGAGAGAGAGAGAGAGAGAGAGAGAGAGAGAGAGAGAGAGAGAGAGAGAGAGAGAGAGAGAGAGAGAGAGA